>NC_045705.1:10562542-10862542 GCF_009834535.1 Camelus ferus | reverse complement strand
AGCTGTCTGCCGAGGGGACTATGAAGAGGATAGTGCATCTCTGGTAATACCCCCAACTACACTGCGTTGTCTGAAGCCATACTGACCTTACTTAAGGTGTTAGAGCAGGCAGATAGCTAGATATGAGCAGAGAAAGGGGGACACAGAGCAAAGGGCAGGAATTGGGCAGAAAGGAGGGGCACAGGCCAAATGCAGGAAAACATACATCATGTAAGCACCAGGGGGTCCCTGGGCAGAGAAAGAAAAGCAGGAATCTTTGGGCTGATGAGGGGCCACACCTTTTGGCCTGGAGACCAACAAAGAAAGGTCAGAAAAGGCAGGAATTTCCAGCGTCCGAATGTAACCTTTTGTTCATTATGCCCTCATTTCAATAAAATTAGCCTTGCAGATCAGAAGTACCCATCATGCACCGATGCCATGACACTTCCAATCCAGACTAAATAAGGACGAAAATCCCTCCTCCCTTTGGGAAGGTGGAGTTGGGATGATAATCAGGCTCTTCCCTCCCCAGTAAATATTCCGCCCATTCATTTTTACATCCTGTGTAATCAACTTGCCAAAGAAACTGTGGGCAGCCACTCACCTGAGCCTGCCCGCTCTCCCCTTGAGACTCAACTGTCTATTCTTTAATAAATCCTTACTTTACTTTTTTCAACCTCTAAGTCTTGTCCCTGAATTCTTTCTGGGACGGGACAAGAACCTGGAACACCGGTTGGATCCACCAGCAACAAAGGCACTTTTCTTTGCTCCTAACAAGTTGCTAGAAAAGTCTGATTTCTTTTTTTGCAGTGTAATTGTTGATGGGCATAGCTGACATTTTTTTCCTTCAGGACTTTTGTAGAAGTGTTGTAGGAGAAAGGTAGGTTTCTGATAACCTTCAGGCCATGCCACCGAACTAGGTAACAAATTAGAGAACTGAAATGTAAAAACTGATGGCTTCCTAAAACGGGTAACAAAAGGCCAAGAGCAAGAAGAATTAGTTACATCAATGACTGAATGAACTGATAAAGATGATTATAATTTTTATGACTTTCGTCTGAAATATTACTGGCTTTTTAGTCTTTATTTTCCAGATATAAGGAAACTTTTCCTCTTACGTAGTGACATACAGCAATCTGGTAAGTTACACTTTTGTAAGCAGAATTGAAGCATTTATCTTTGTTCTCCCTACCTGATCCCTCCAGAATTTGGAAAGTCATACTGAGTATTCTTATTTTTATGTCAATATAGCTATGTACATAAATTCATTAATAATCTGTTCTCCTTGTGAAAGGACACAATTGGAGATGTTCGTTATATTACCAAGGCTTCGACTAGAATGTCATATTTGAGAATATGCATCAAATGAGATATGACCAGACAGCTTTAAGGAACTGACATTGACTTTATGGAGACACAAATTCTCTTAGAAAATCAGGTACCTTGCTTTACAGGTTCCCAGCAGCTTTAGGTGAGTAAGGAAGGTCACTTCCTGGCAGATGCAAGAACCTCAGGATATTTGGGGTTTGGAATCTCAAGAAGAGAGAAATTTATCCAAATCTATGGATACTACTACACACAGGTCTGATGGTGAATCCGTGGCCTGGCTTACTGGCCTTGATAGGCTATTAAAAATTCAGTCTGGAGATTCCTTATGAGAAGTTCCAGCAGAGGGTTTAAAAGAGCCTATGTGGTCAATGGCTATTCTTCCTGGACTTACGTACATAATCTGGCAATATTAATGAAACTAAACTTACTTTGCAAACAAATTCGTTTTAATTTGGCTTTCTTTGGTAGAAATGAGGCTGATTTTAGAAGGGAAAAAAATTGTGTTTCAGTAGAAACTGTAACACACAGTTATGAATATGAGATTCAAAGTTCTGTTCATCAGCTTTGAGGTTTTGTTCTTTCATCTGAAAACTAGACTGAGTCCTGAATTCTTCTTGTTTCTTCAAACGAACATTAACAATTTTTCTCCCACTTTTCACTCAGAATCATTGAGAACTAAAGCTGCCCTTTCCCTGAAGCCCTACAAACTGAAGCTGAACAGCCTGATATAAACGCAAGGGAGCTCACCACAATAGCCCGTGCTTGACCCTCGCTGTGCCTGTCGCTGTGTAAACATTCAGAACATTACCTGAACACCTGATGACATCATGAGAGACATCTCAACCTACAAAAGACGCTTCAACCCTAAGTAACATGTAGAAATCTTCTCAACTGGCAACTCTCTGGACTCAGACACCGGGTTTGCAATGTGCTTCAACTATTAACCTTTGTTTTTCTTTTGTCTCTAGAAATGCATCTATTTCTTGATTGCTCTCTGGAAATAAAAATGCATCTGATTAAATACTTGATTGCTCTCCTGAAATAAGTACGTGATCTGACCTATTGTCAGAACTAAGAAAGTGGCTTGAAGAGATAAAGCAATCTATCAACTCAACATGTGGACTGTGAAACTTCTCAAAAGATGTTTCAAAGGCAGGACTGTAGAAGAGTAAGATTTGCCACCCCAAACTGACTCTTTGGCTTGTGTACTATTTCTAGGTGAGAACAATTAACCTCAAAGACTCAGGAATAAATGGATCTTCCCTGTAACTGCCTAAAAGAACGTAGACAGAGGACCTGTTCCTGGATTGGAGCTGTCACTGTAGATAGTATAGTACGAACTAGGTGTGGTAGGAAGGGAGGGGGCTAACAAAGTCTTAAAATTCCTCTCTGTCCCATCGTCTCTGCACGGCCCAGCAAACATTTTTTCAATCAAACATTTACTTTCTATCTCAGTGTGAATTGCCTTTCTTCCCTTTGAAGTCCCAAACCACCAGTCCCAACATTCTGTTTTGTCTTTAGCTAAAGATGGTATTTACAGAAAGGGTTTTGGCCATTTTGGGTGGTTATTCAGTTCTTTTGGGTCTCTCTCACGTATACGTGTGATTAAATTTTGCTTGATTTTCTCATGTTTAAAAAAAAGAAGCCTAAATTATTTGTGAAATTTGTTTTTTACTACTGTCCCAATTTTTATAGCTAATTAAATGTTGACTAATAGAAGAAATCAGTGTATTAATTAGCACAGTTTCCCAATTTGATTTATCTTCCCGAATTAAAATTAGATTATTGATTTATTCAGTATTTATTGAGAGGCTATAGAATTCCAGACATTGTGAAAAATTCTGAAGATATGGTTCTTGCCTTTAGGAAGCCTGTAGGCTTCCTAGTCCAAAGGGAAGTATAACACAATGTGTTGTGTGGCCTTCCTAATACAATGAGAAACACAATGAGAAGGCAAGTATTGAATTATTAAAATGTAATAAAAAATGTAAGAGTTAAATGTAAGAAGTCCTAAGAAGGAGCAGTATTACCTTAAATGTGAAGGTTGTCGCTGCCTTAACAGGTGGCATCTGCCATCTTTAGCTTGAAAATCCATTATAAAAAGTCCAGTTAGTTGGTTCAGCAAGTCTTTGGCCTTATTTAAAATATAGATACAGATGAATTATTCCATCTTCTTAGCTAAGCTTATAACAGAAGGCTGCTATCAGAGTTTCTAATTATTAGCACCTTAGAAGATATTTGCATCTTAGAAAGCATACTTTACAAAGCAACATTGTTGATTTATGCCAACCACTTTCAGTCTTCAAAGCTAAAAAATGCATAGGAAACTTTTAGTATTGGAAAATCAATCTTTCAGTGAAGCTGTTTAACACATTTGACTTGCTCATTATTCAGAGTGTGAACAAAAAATACTGTAAACCACATCGGCAAAGAATGCTGAAGCCATCAAGTCATCAGCTGCAGCTGCCACCCCCCAGTGAAGACAAGCCTGCAGCCCAGCCTCTGCAGCCACTCACAATGGTGCACTCTGAGGGTACTCAGGATAAGAAAGGACAGGAGACTGGCCCTAGATAGCTAGGTGCTTGTCAAAGGAATGAAATTGATGAGCCCATATGTTTATTTCCTCCCATACATAGAAAAGCACTAAATTCTTTCACTTGAGATGCCTGGTTTTCTTTAGATAACAAGTAACCTTTTATTGTTCCAACTACCTGGTCTGTTGTAAAGCTCCTATATATCCTGGCTCCTCCCCTATCTCTTTGGAGCAGTCCCTCCAAGCGATCTGAGAGGCTGTCATCCCGGCTCGAGTCCTCCCACCAAATAAAACATAACTCTCAACTTTTAGGCTGTGCATTTATTTTAGTCAACAAGGGCAAGACAGAACTCACTGTCTTCTCCATTCATAAAGTTAAACTGTTCTTATATAATCTTCCCCCCACCACTTCTCACATCCTAGAAGAGGCATTCTTGTAACTTTAAAGTTCAAATCACCAACAAATGGGTCACAGCAACGTCTGAAAACGTATGTACTAATAAAGCAGGGTATGTCAATTTCTTAATAAACACGCCAATAATTAAGATTTAATGTAGAAGAAATAATGTCTAGTGTCAAATTTCATGTTTTATCTGAAGATGTTGCCTTATCTTTCACAAAAAAGGGATCATCTAGATGCTAACTGTACAGATATAGACATGATGCCATTACTGATATTGCAAGGTCATCCACACAGCGGTGTTCACCTTCCAAAAACGTGAAAGGTTGATGTCATGATGGCTGAGATTCATGACAACTGACACATTCCAGCTGAGTATTTCTAAAATCCTGGCACCAAAACCCGCCCAAATTAGCTTCAAACTTAAAATAAGACATTAGAAAAAAAGAAGAAAAAAAAAAGATGTTAGAATGTTAGGATATTGTATGGTATACCATAACCTACCAAACAGGTGAGAAGTGAGACAGAAGTACAGGGGGGAAAAGTATAAAAAACTATTAAAAGTAAGTGAGAAGAAATTTTAAAAGAAAAGCAGAAAACCATGATTGGATGACTTCCTTCTGATGTCACAATTACTCTACTCAACAGCAAATGTAGAAATTAGAAAAGACCCACCAAGGTAAAGGGTAAAACAGAGAGGACCCCAACTCTTGTCCTCCTATCCATCCAGGTGTGTGTACCATGATGCTAACATTCCAGGTGGAACCTTGGCACTGGTAAGCTATACTATTTGGCTTTTAAACCAAGTTTTCCTTTTCAGTATTCCTCATCCCTTACCATTAACAGGTACCTTCAGCCTATTTTCCATGACAGCCTTTACCTAACAGTGCTAGGATCAGGGGACCCCTCGTGCTTTTTCTTCCAACACTCCCATTGCCTGTCCTCATTTACATCCTCAGTCCCTGTGTACCTTCAGTATCATTAGATTATGAGTCAATCTCTCTAGATTCTTGAGCTTTCTTCCTATAGCCCTTTCTCTATTCCATCTTACCTGCCTCCTATTTTTACATGAGGATACCTTTTTCCCTAAAACCAAAAAAATTCCCACCTCATGGGGAGGTAGAAATGAGTCTCATAAAGACCCATGGGGTCAGAGAGGAAGGATGGACCTTTGCTTTGCCATCATTATTCACTGCGTGTTCCCTTTTGACATTGCTACCCTCTGATTGCATCATTTGCTTTCTATTCCCATCATTGTCCCCAGCTGAGCATATTCTCCCACCTTCTGCAGTGGTTTTAATGGCTGTCATGTAGATTTTTGGTGCACCTCTGGCCCTTCACTCTTCTTTTTCTTTCACACCTGGCATCCAATCCACCAAAAAGTTCTGTTGCTTCTGCAATCAAAATATATCATGAATCCAGCCGCTTCACCAGTCAGTATTCATGTAACCCTAACCACAGTCATCTCTCATCTAGACTTCTGCAACAGACCCCTAACTGGCCTCTTCCCCCAGTGTTGCTCCTGTAGTGACAATCTTTGACTCAGTGGAGCTTGCTTCCTAAAGTGGCAGTCAGATCACGCTATTATTAAAAATCCTTCAAAGCTTTCTCATTAAACTAAAAAATGAAATTCAGATTCCTTAGAGTGGCAACTAAACTTGCTTGATCTAGCCTTTGAACCTCACCTCCCTTCAAGGGAAGAGACTAAGGACACACATGCAAACCAAATGCACAGAGACCAGGAAACAACCTCATCAGCAGAGGCCACTAGCATCACAAAGAAGCAGACAACACCAGAGGGCGGCTGTGGTACCATGCTCTCCCAGTGCCAGTGCGGTACACCCGTATGCCTACAGATGGAGAAGGCATCGGTAAATGGCCAGTGGCCGAGAAAATTCCTGGCCTTCTCCCACAGTACTATCCATGGCTTGCTAACAAGACACAATGGCAAGAAAAGGGAATTCAACAATTTTATAATTGGACGCAGTTATTGGAAAAGCTGATATTATTTCATGTTTTTACTCCAGTGAGCTGAGACTCTTTTATTAACTGGTACTTCTCCTTGACCAGCTAGAGTGACCAAGGGCAGTATAATTTATAATAGAATTCTATATTAGAATTGTATAAAATATAATTCCTATTTTACAAAGGCAATATAATTCATAATGATAGAATTGTATATTAGAATTATATAAAATATAAGTCCCATTTTGCAAGCCCCACCCATAATAAGTTTCAACCCTATCATTCCCTAAACTGCACTGCCCGTATTTACGATGCGGTGCTTATTCTCTGCTCTCTGAATCTCAGACCCTAAGAAAGGATGCCAGACATTTGCCAGGCTTCTCACTGCGACCTGCTCTCACGCAGAATGCCTTTTTCTTTTTTCTTGGCTCCAATCAAGTAAGGCTATTCCTGAGTAAGTGAAAGAGGTTTTCAGATGACCAAGTGGTGAAGTTATTGCTGACTCTGATTCACACAGAGAAAGAGGGTGAGAAAGATCAAGGGAAGAAGAGACAAAGGGTAGGAGTCCCACGGTGCGGTCCAAGGGGGTGTGAGATAATGCTCCGTGGATGCTCTCTGGCTTTCACGGAGACCAAAATTTTAACAACCAATTTACCCCATTTCCGAAAACACAGGTCACTCTTCCAGAGCAAAAGGAAATCTCTAACAAACCGTTGGGCTGCACCTCACAGGTGCACGAGGCCTGTACCGGCCCAGCTTCAGGACCAGAGAAAGAGCCCGGAGTAGTGACAGAGACATCGGTGGTTTAGGAGGTGGGGGAGCTTACAGGTCTGACACAAGGTCCTGGAGTGACTCCCCACTGTGTGTGGCCAGAAGGCATCAGGTTGGCTCATTAGTTACCAGGGAAACCAGCAGAAGGACACACCCCTCACTGCCCCTTTGATAAGGACAATCACCAGCTGGGGCCTGGGGCAGGAATGCAGGAAGGCAGTCCCATCAGTAGGGTGCAGGTGAAGCAGGCCCTGGTCGAACAGGGGATGCACAGAGAGCAAGAGGACGGCCATCTTGGGTGGGCTGGCCATACATCAACAGAGGCAGTTAATTCACTTCTCCTTAAATTCTTTTCTTCATAAATAAGAATGTTATTAGCATATTTTATAAAAATTCCTTTAAGCTGGAACAAAATATCTTAGTGTAGCTTGGATATTGAAAATACGATAAAAGACCTTGGAACTAAGTAAGTAAGTAAAGGTGGACTAACTGTCCAAAAAAATCAAAGGGTGATTGTAGCCAACTGTAGAAATTGTCACAAGTTTCTCCTCAAAAAGATTTAAAAAGCATCAGTTCCAATCAACATGGAAAGATAGATCCCAGGACCGTTATCCAGGTCATTCTCCTCGTCATCTTCGTGTGGTGAGCAGGTATCCTCTAAAGCCAGCATCTTACCATCAAAATGTTGCATTTTCTATATTACTTAGAGAAGAAAGAGTCTGTCCTTGCAATTTATTGGCTTGTAGGAAACCCCCCACCCCCTCCCCATCAAAATACAGCCAAAGAGAAAGACTCTACCCTCTTGGGCAATCAGCTTTCCTAAATTTTATATCTTTTCTTATTTGATAAGTTTTGGTGAAATCAAATTTAAAACTCATCTATAAATTCAGAATTTAGAGTGAGGTGATTACTATTCACCTTTGACTTTAAAAATTGCTTTGGATACTTGCTTTGCAGTCATTGGGAAAGGGTGTTCACCTGTAATGACAACTCTTCAAAAAATTAAAAATAGAATTACCATATGATCCAGCAATTCCACTTCTGTATCTAGCCAAAGAAACAAAAACATTAATTTGAAAAGACATCTGCACCCCCATGTCCACTGCAGCATTATTTTCAGTAGCCAAAATATGGAAGCAACTAAAATGTACATCGATGAATAAATGGATAAAGAAAACATATATATATATATATACACGCACATATATATATCTATACACACATATATATAATTAAGCCATAAAAAGAACGAAATCTTGTCATTTGTGACAACATAGATGGACCTTGAGGACATCATGCTAAGTGAAGTAAGTCAGTAAGTCACACAGGAAAAGTTAAATACCATATAATCTCACTTATGTGGAATCTAAAAAAACAAACGAACAAAAAACATATACACATATGTTCTTCAGCTTTGTCTGCTGAGAGGACCTGGCAGAACCATATTCCAGTAGCAGTGAACACATTAATCTTCTATATCTTGGCTTCTAAATATCATTTTCCACTCAATGGATCAAGGATCTTTGGAGAAATGGTTTATTCCAGAGCTGTGGCACAGGAAATGCAAGATAAGTCTGGAACATCGTGTTGTGCCATTAATTAAGGAAATGCTCAAGAAATGATGGAGACATGACAAAAGGACAGGGAGAGCATCCTGAAGGCACTGCCATTGATCAAATCTGGGATAATTTGACATCAAAATAAACAGTGCATGTAGCTAATTATAACTCACTGAATAAAACTGGAAATCATGAGTCCAAATGGTTATCAATGAATAAATTGAAATAATAATAAATAACTGAATAAATTTAATGAGAAATATGCTATTTCCATAGCTTCCAAATACCTAGCCACTTATATATTTAAATCAAAAGGGAAAAAGTAACTTTAAAGTGGGGAAACCTGGCAGACACCACCTTAAACAAGTGACCTAAATAAACATCACCAATAATGGGTCCATCAAAATCATGCACCATTAGACAGCACCACTTTTGTGACTTTCTGGCCAAAGATGCATAATCTATTTATAATTATGAGGAAACAGACAAAATCATTTTAAGAGATTCTACAAAATATCTGGCCCTTCATTTTCAAAATTATTAAGGGTGTGAAAGTTAAGATTTGAACTGTTCTGAAATAAATGAACTAAAGAGACATGACAAATAAATGGCACTCGAGCTTCTGAATTGAATGCTTTTGTTGTAAAGGACATTATTGGGATAACTGGCAACTACGGATTAGGGTCTAAGGATAAAGTGACAGGAAGGCATCAGTGTTAAATTTCTGACCTTGATGGTTGTATTGTGGTTATGTGGGAATAATCCCTTATTTGTAGGAAATACCTGCTACAGTATTCAGTGGTCATGGTTTTGGGGTCAACAACTTACTCTTCAATGGTTTTGGAAAAAGAAATAATCTTTGCACTAGATTGCAACTTTTTGCAAGTTTGTGAGCCTTTCAACATTCAATTAAATTGTTCTACGTGAATCTTCTATTACAATCACCTCTGCAATTAGTATATCAGCTCTGATACAGTTTTATCGCCAGCTTAGGGCATATCATATGGACACAGAAGGAGACCAGAGTACCAGGACAAACAGATCAAACAAAGGAAGAGGGCCTGAACCAGAAACCCAGCCAACAAGACAGTCCTCAGGACACCTGAACTGAGGGTTTTTCTACTAATACCCTAGTGGGTAGGGATTTATAGTTACTGGCATTTGTCCTATAAGAATACAGTTACGCAAACTGTGCAAAATTTAATTAAAAGTGAGGGTTTATTCTTCTCAACTTACTCATGTTGTTGACTTTTTGAAGTCCTGTATTTAGAAGACGTCAAATGACAGGGATTCAGTGGTTTCGGCTCTTCCGGGGAGCAGCAGGTAGCATGCCTTCACAGAATGATCTCTGGGTCGGGAAAGTCATTGTCAGGGGCTCAAGCCATTGAACTGGATGGAATCCCGGTCTGCCTCATTCACAAAGCCTGGGTGGCAGACTCTAGACAGGAATTTAACTGAAGTGCAACTCCATTCATTTTGAAGAGACAAAGCAATTCACTTCCCATTCAGTCTACTTTTAATTGGTGGAAAAAGCACAATACACACAATCATATATACACATTGTATACATTTAGAAGAAAATTAGAGAGACTCCTCACTAGAGGAGAAAATTAGAGTGAGTTACCCAGATCTGTCCAATTTAGATAAAAAATGTAAACCGACAATTTTGCAAACTTCTGTGTCCAATTTGCAAATATTTACAAACTTAGAGTAATAATAATTTCATACAATTTTATTTCCAGTGTGGAAAAGTTTGGATGTCTTAGAAGTTGATTATTCTCTATTCCATATTTCTAAACAGTTAAAAGTCCTTTAAAAGTTGATTTGGCTTTTTTTTTTTTCATTTTCAAATTCCTTCTCTATCAAAGTAGGGTTCTTTTGGTGTTTCTTTTTAAAGGGATAAATATCAGTAAGAATTTTCAGAAATATGATAACTAAAAGTGTATGAAGGCACTGACATTCATATCCACAGTATAATTTAGTGTTTTTTATACCAAAAGAAAAAAAAATGAGGTACCATGTAATTTAATCTGCAATACAGAGTATAACAAAATACTGCTGTATTTAAAAAAAAAAAAACTTCCATTGTGCACCGTATCACCTGTAACCTACATCATTATTGGCCCAGCTTTTGGTATCTGTTAGGTTCTATTCTGCAAGCAACATTCGCTGATTGACCCATTTATATACAGTTCTAGAAAATACAAACTAGTCTCTAGTGACAGAAAGCAGATCAGTGGCTGCCTGCAAAGAGCAACGTGGAGGGCCGGGGGAGCTTTTAGGTGATGGGTGTGTGCTATACTGATTGCGGTGATGTGTTTACCACGTATACACATGTCAAAGCTTACCGAATTGTGCAGTTTAAAAATGGGCAGTTGAGTGTATGTCAATCATGCTTCAACAATGCTGTTTAAAAAGAAGAAAAAGGAAAAAAGATAGTTGCTTTCCTTCCTACGTTTCAGGCACAGTCACTTGAGCCAGAAACCGTGGACTCAGCCAAGATCCACTGTCTTTCTCTATCGGGTTAGAAGTTATATCTCAATTAGCACACACGTATTTTTTAATGGAACGGATTTGAGGGTAAGTAACCTGAAAGGTTAATTGGAAGAGAGGCTTATACACATGAGCCTCTATTTCCCAAAACGTGTCATGTTAAAACAGTACTTTCTCCCTTTCATATTTGGCAATATTATTACTCAAATGTTAACATTTATTATAATAATTATAATAAGTAGTTATGTTATAATACATTTCAGGCTTGAGTTCACAGAATCCAAGTAGGAAAATTCAGAGGACATTTTTCTTCTTGGATGAACACTGACTTTTTTCTTGCTTCTTGCCCCAGAAATCTTAAACCCTACTCAGAACAAGCCATGCAGACAATTCTTGCCACACAGGAACTACTTCATCCACCACATGGTCCCTGAGCATGGTGTTCACAGGCCCCATCCAGACTGGCCAAGAAGCCTTTGCCTTGCTTTATCGAAAAGGTAGACTTTATTATTATTTTTTAATTAAAAAATTTTAATATAACTTAATCAGAAAATACATGTATATCATGTTTAAGAATTTGTTAGCACAAAGCCTTGAGTTTTTAAATGATTTCAAAATAGGTTTACATAACTTCCCATCCTTTGCTTCCCCACCCCAGTTTTATTGAAATATAATTGACATATATCACTGCATAAGTTCAAGGTGAAAAATCCATATTTGTAAGATGACTACTACAATAAGTTTAGTTAGCATCAATTATCTCATACAGATGCAATAAAAAAAAAAGCAAAAAAAAGAAAGAAAAGAAGGTGAAGTGTTTTTTTTTTAATGATAGAAAATACCAAGGGGATAAAGATAGTGTTGTATTTACTCTAAATTTGGGTAGATTGAAATAAGATATTCAAAGTATTCATAGAATCCAACAACACATAAAAAAGATTATACATCATGACCAAGTGGGGTTCATCCCAGGGACACAAGGCTGGTTCAACATACGCAAATCAATCAGTGTAATACATCACATCAACAAGAGAAAGGACAAAAACCACATGATCATCTCAATCGATGCAGAAAAAGCATTTGATAAAATTCAACACCAATTTATGATAAAAACTCTCGCCAAAGTGGGTATAGAGGGAACATATCTCAACATAATAAAAGCTATATATGACAAACCTACAGCCAGCATAGTACTCAACGGTGAAAAACTCAAAAGCTTCCCACTAAAATCTGGGACAAGACAAGGATGCCCACTATCACCACTCCTATTCAACATAGTCCTGGAAGTCCTAGCCACAGCAGTCAGGCAAGAGAAAGAAATAAAAGGGATCCAAATTTGAAAAGAAGAGGTAAAAGTGTCATTATATGCTGATGACATGTTACTATATATAGAAAACCCTAAAAAGGTCCACACAAAAGCTACTAGAGCTGATTGAAGAATTCAGCAAGGTAGCAGGTTACAAAATTAACGTTCAAAAATCAGTTGCATTTCTTTACACTAACGACAAATCAACAGAAGAAGAAAGTAAAGAAACAATCCCCTTTAAAATAGCACCCAAAGTAATAAAATATCTGGGAATAAATCTAACCAAGGAGGTGAAAGAATTATACACAGAAAACTATAAACCATTGATGAAGGAAATTAAAGAAGACTTTAAAAAATGGAAAGATATTCCATGCTCTTGGATTGGAAGAATATTGTTAAAATGGTCACACTGCCCAAGGCAATCTACAGATTTAATGCAATCCCTATCCAATTACCCAGGACATATTTCACAGAACTAGAAAAAATCATAATAAAATTCATATGGAACCATCAAAGACCTAGAATTGCCAAAGCATTACTGAAGAGAAAGAAAGAGGCTGGAGGAATAACTCTCCCAGACTTCAGACAATACTATAGAGCTACAGTCATCAAGACAGCATGGTATTGGTACCAAAACAGACATATAGACCAATGGAACAGAATAGAGAGCCCAGAAATGAACCCACAAACTTTTGGTCAACTCATCTTTGACAAAGGAGGCAAGAATATACATTGGAATAAAGACAGTCTCTTCAGCAAATGGTGTTGGGAAAACTGGACAGCAGCATGTAAAACAATGAAGCTAGAACACTCCCTTACACCATATACAAAAATCAACTCAAAATGGATTAAAGACTTAAACATAAGACAAGATACAATAAACCTCCTAGAGGAAAACATAGGCAAAACATTATCTGACATACATCTCAAAAATTTTCTCCTAGAAGAAATAAAAGCAAGAATAAACAAATGGGACCTAATGAAACTTACAAGCTTCTGCACAGCAAAGGAAACCAGAAATAAAACAAGAAGAAAACCTACGGAATGGGAGAAAATTTTTGCAAGTGAAACCGACAAAGGCTTGATCTCCAGAATATATAAGCAGCTCATACGACTCAATAAGAAAAAAAAAAACAACCCAATCCAAAAATGGGCAGAAGACCTAAACAAGCAATTCTCCAAGGAAGACATACAAATGATCAAAAAGCACATGAAAAAATGCTCAATATCACTAATTATCAGAGAAATGCAAATCAAAACTACAATGAGGTATCACCTCACACCAGTCAGAATGGCCGTCATTCAAAAATGACAAATGCTGGAGAGGCTGTGGGGAAAGGGGAACCCTCCTACACTGCTGGTGGGAATGCAGTTTGGTGCAGCCACTATGGAAAACAGTGTGGAGATTCCTCAAAAGACTAGGAATAGACTTACCATATGACCCAGGAATCCCACTCCTGGGCTTGTATCCAGAAGGAAATCTACTTCAGGATGACACCTGCACCCCAATGTTCATAGCAGCACTATTTACCATAGCCAAAACATGGAAACAGCCTAAATGTCCATCAACAGGTGACTGGATAAAGAAGAGGTGATATATTTATACAATGGAATACTACTCAGCCATAAAAACCGACAACATAATGCCATTTGCAGCAACATGGATGCTCCTGGAGAATGTCATTCTAAGTGAAGTAAGCCAGAAAGAGAAAGAAAAATACCATATGAGATCGCTCATATGTGGAATCTAAAAAACAAAAACAAAAACAAACAAACAAACAAAAAACAAAGCGTAAATAAAGGACAGAAATAGACTCACAGTCAGAGAATACAGACTTGTGGTTACCAGGGGGGTGGAGGGTGGGAAGGGATAGACTGGGATTTCAAAATTGTAGAATAGACTACACCAAAAAAAAAAAAAAAGAAAGAAAGAAAAATGTTTTTCCGTGTGATGAGAACTCTTAGGATTTACTCCCTTAAATTTCCTGTATATCACACAGCCGTGTTAACTACATCGTATGGTTCATTACATCCCTAGTACTTCTTTATAATTGGAAGTTTGCAGCTTTTGGCCATCTTCTTCCAGTTCCCCCTGCTCCCCACCCGCCGCCTCTGGTAACTACAAATCTGATCTCTTTCTCTGTACTGTTTTCCACAGTAGCTGTACCCAGTTCACAATCCCACCAACAGGACACAAGGGTCCCCTTTTCTTCACATCCTGGCCAGGACTTGTTCTCTTATCTTTTGCTGATGGCCAGTCTAACAGGCATGAGGTGGTATCTCATTATGGCTTCTGATTTGCATTTTCCTAATGACTAGTGAAGTTAAGCTTCTTTTCATATTGTACCTGTTGGTCATTCATATATTTTATTTGGAAAAATGTCTATTCAAGTCTTTTGTCCATTTTTAATTTGATTATTGTTGTTATTATTTTTTGCTGTTAAGTTTATGATGTATTCTGGATGTTAACCCCCTTATTAGATACATGGTTGGCAAATATACTTTCCCATTCTGTAGTTGTCTTTTCACTTTGTTGATTGTTTCTTTTGCTGTGTAGAAGCTTTTTAGTTTGATGTAGTCCCACTTGTTTTCTATTTTGTTGCTTGTGTTTTAGGTGTCATAGCCAAAAAAAAAAAAAAAAAAAAAAAAAAATCACTGCCAAGACTCACGTCAAGGAACTTTTTATTAGTGTTTCTTTCTAGGAGTTTCAGGTCTTATATTTATGTCTTTAATCCATTCCTAGTTAGTTTTTATGAGTGGTGTGAGGCAAGGGTCCAGTTTCATTCTTTTACATGTGAGTGTCCAATTTCCCCAGCACCATTTAAAAGGATTTTTCTTGTATATATATGTGTGTGTGTGTGTGTGTGTGTGTGTGTGTATTTATTGAAGTATAGTCAGTTTACAATATTGTGCCAATTTCTGGTGTACAGCACAATGCTCAGTCATACATGAACATACATATATTTGTGTTCACATTCTCCTTCACCATAAGTTACAAGATATTGAACACGGTTCCCCAGCACCATTTATTAAAGAAACGCTCTTTTCCATTGAGTATTCTTCAGTCCCTTGTCAAATATTACTTGGTTGTGTATTCCTTCAAAATATGTTCTTCAAGATTAATTGGTATATTTTTTTAACACTTCTAATGTTTATATAACTTTTAGAATCAACTTTTATTTTCATAGGAAAAAATTCTGCTTGTAGTTTTAATTTTAATCAGAATGATTAATATCTGACACATTATTTAATAAATTAAACTATCTATTAAAATATATCACCACAAATAAAATTTCTTGAGGCAAACATCTACGACTATTTTTAAGAAAGGAAAAAAGATCTGAAGTTACAACAGATTTAAGAAACTGAGAAAGCAGAAAATGGCTCCTGCAAGGATTACACACCTTCAGTGTTTTTAATAATAGCCTGTAAAAGGAGGTTATTTCCACCAGGTGGCGGTAGTGCATCAATTTCAGCCGCTGAACTAAGACACTGTTTATTCAAGGATTATAATGGGCATTTTAAAACAAATTCTAATGTATAGAAAAAAGCAATATAACTCAATAGGTTTTTAGTACGTATAGTCTTGGCTGATCATTTTAGTGGCTTAAATTATTTTCCATTTTAATATTTTAAAGGAAGCAGCACTATGCATATTGGCCCATTAGACCTGGGAAAGTGTTTTATTCTATTTTCAGAAGTATGTTTTATTTAAAAATACTAAACTTCCATAATTGATAAATATTAAGTTTTAATTTTATTAAAAAAAAAAAGGGTCCATACAAATACCCAACTGATTTCTTAAAAGGGTGCATAAACCAATCAAAGGGGGATGAATAGCCTTTTCAAAAAATGGTGCTGGAGCAACTGGGTTTTCATAGGCACAAAAATGAACCTTGACCTAAATTCACACCTTGTACAAAAAATAACTTAAATGGATCACAGTCTTAAATGCAAAATGTAAGACTATAAAACTTTTAAGAAAAAAAAAAAAGAAAAACTATCCTGGGGAGCCAATGCTCAGCAAAATTTTAGGCTTGACAACAAAAATCACAATCCACAGAAAGGAAAAAAAAATTAAATTGGACTTCATCAAAATTAAAAACTCTGCCCTGGGAAAGACCCTGTAGATATTTTGAAAAGACAAATTACAGACTAGGATAAATCATTTTGCACACCACATATCTGACAAGGGACTTGAATTTAGAACACATGAAGAGTTCTAAAAACTCAACAGTAAGAAAACAAGCTATTCAATTAGAAACTAGGCGAAAGGCATGAATGGACATTTTACTGAAAATGATACAGATGCTTAAATAAGCACAGAAAAATATAGTAAAAATCATTAGCCATTACGGAAGTGCACGGTGAAACCACAGTGAGATGTCACAGCACATCTTTCAGAATGGCTAAAATAGTACCCCCACCAAATGCTGGCAAGGATGTAAAGGAACCAGATCACTCACACGTTGTTGGTGGGAATGCAAAATGGTACAGTGTGTCTGGAAAAGAGGATGGCAGTTTCTGACAAAACTACAACCCACTTTTGGAACTCCTGGACATTTATTCTGGAGCTATGAAATAGGTTTATGTTTGCACAAACACAGACACACACACATATATGAATGTGTATAGTATATAGTTTATCTTCACAATAGCCGTAAACTGGAAGCAACTCAACTGTCCTTCAACGGGTGAGCGGTCAAACCAACCATGGTACCTCCATACCATGAAAGACTACTCAGCAATAAAAAGGAACAGAGTATAAATACATGCAAAACTCAGGTGGATCACAAGGGAATTATGCTGAGTTAAAAAGTCAGTCTCAAAATGTTTCATACTATATATTCCCATTTATCAAAACTTCTTGAAATGACAAATTTGTAGAGAGGGAGAGCAGATGAGTAGTGGCGAGGGGTTAGGCACAGGAAGGATGACGGCGTTGGCTGTGGCTCAAAAGTGTAGAACAAGGGATCCTTGAGACAGAAGGATCTGTAACTTGATTCCGTTGTACGACAATGAATCTCCACATGCAGTACTTTTGTGTGTCAGCTTCGCTGCTTACATCCCCTTCTTTCACACTCTTAACAGTGACCACTGGAGTTCTGTGTGTGTCACTATCATTTTACTATCTTTGTCTTTTATTGTCTAATATTTTAATACAATAAGTTTGCTCATTTTGCAGGTAAGTCTACCCAGGAAGTCAGATATATTTTTTTTCTGTCAGGCATCTGTCTCCCAACAGTTCTGTGAACCCAAAGAAGGAGCCAAAGGACGAGACTCCAACAGCTACCAGCACCCCGACTATGCAGATAGACATTCGAAAAATCTGACAAATCTCCCCGGAGGTGCTTACCCTGGGGCCTTCAAGAAGCCTTCATGGGGCAGTGCGGGTGGGGCAGGACTCCCTCGGGGGAACTTGTCCGATGAAGGTAATTCCCTGGAGGGAAGAGAGGGGTGCGGGTGAAGAAGAGGTTCTCAGGAGGCTATCTAGATGGGCTCTCAGCCTTCTATGGGTCAGGGATTCTAAAAAAATGTGTTCAGCTAATCATTATGGGAGAAGGTACATGAATGACCAGGAAATTTTTGAAAAGAAGTCATAAGGGGGAAGTTACTTTACCAGATTTTGAGTGCATTAAAAATAAACACTATGGGGGAGGGTACAGCTCAGTGGGGGAGGGTACAGCTCAGTGGTAGAGTGCGTGCTCCGCATGCACAAGGTGCTGGGTTCAATCCCCAGCTCCTCCAGACAAACGAACAAACAAATCTAATTACCTTCCCCCATCAGCAAAAACAAGCAAACAAAAAACCCACATCAGTATAGGTGAGAAACAAAATGATGAAGAAGGTAGCACGAGTTGAGCATTGACTAATTTAATTATCTCAATCCATTGAAGAAAGAGGTCCTGTTATTATTACAAATAATAAGCTTTACCAAGGAGGAGAGAAGGTACAGAGAGGGTCAGCAACTTGTCAAGTCACACAGCTATTAAGTAATTGACCTGGGAGCCTACCAGGTCTGGACCCAGGTAGCTTGGGTCCAGAAGAGAACAGAAAAATCTGAAAATAGCAGGTAAATATGCTTTAGAATGCATTATGTCATAACGACTGCATTTCAGACTAGAGAGCATGGAAGAAGAGGGGAGAGGCAGTGGGTCTGGATATTTACAGTGGGAATTGGATAATTGAATTTGACCCACCTTTTGTTGGAAGATCAGGCCTCTACTAAAAGTGAAGCTTATGGAAGTGTTTGCCCTGACTTCAAATACTTTAAATTGTTATGTGCTTAAGTTAAAATGTGTGCTTTCGAGTCTGAAAGTTAAAGGAGGCCACTTATTGGTGGAGGGCCTCTAGAAAGTGTTTTAAAATTCACTGGCTCTATTTCCTTATTAGTAACAAGGGAACATAACTCTGGCCCAGAGAGGGCTTGGGAGGCTCAAGACAATGTTTGTAAACAAAATCTTACCTGGAACATATTGAGTGTTCAGCCAATCAAATCATCAAATTTGTGGAATTAAATTTAACAATATAGATACTTGGAGATTTTGGGTTCCATTGATGTTTAATTTTTTTAATTTAATTTTTTTAAATGGGGGGAGGTAATTAGGTTTATTGATTGATTTAATGGAGGTACTGGGATTTAAACGCACGACCTCATGCATGCTAGGCATGCAGTCTACCACTGAGCTATACCCTCCCCCCTCCATGGATATTTTAAATTCATTGGTGTTTAATGCTTGGAGGGCAATCAGGAGAGCAATTCTCGGTGAGCATCTAGCCCGACCTGGAGAAAGGGCTTGTGCCTGCGTTCCCACAAAGGGAGGGTTTGCTGCAGCAAAGTTCTACTTCCCTCTCTGTTTACTCATGTCAGGGTTGCTTCGACCTTAGTATACTTGGTCAGTGGGGATCGCTTCCCCAAACCCTGTTGTCTATTTTTTTTCTTTCACTTCTTAAAAAGAACCTTAAAAAGAGACAAATAGATTACATTTTTATAAAAATAAGAAAACATGAATAAGAAAGAAGAAAAACAGAAAGAAGAAAATTAAAAAGCCAAATAAAAATAGTAAATAAAACAAAGCAATAATTTTGACACCCAGTGGCAACCAGGGTTTAACAATGTGGCATGTATCATTTTATGACTGTACTTTTCAGACGGGCTCACACCATTCACACTGCCCCGTACACGCTGAGTTACTGTACAATGTATCCGGGTCGCTGGTCAGGTCAGAAAGCTAAGCAGTACTCTACCACTGAGCTACACCCTCCCCTCTCCCAAACTTTTTAACGTTTGTTATATATTTCACATTTACATAATTATGAAACCTTCATAACACTGTTACGATTTTTGATTAAATAATCAGTTATTTTAAAAGGGTTTTACCACAAGAAAAAGTCATACTTACCCATGTAATTGTAACTTCTGGTGTTCCACATTTGTGTGTGTGTGTATGTTCATGTATTCATTATAACATGGGTATGTATCTATAAGACACAAATTCGTGCAGTTCTGCATCATTCAGGAGGGTGAACCCAGTCTCCGTTACTCCATCTTAAGAAGTAGAAGTCTTTTTTTCTCTATCTTTAACTAGTATTAAGTTTTTTTTAGTTAAAAGAAACTGGTTTTTTAATTAACTTTGTTATTTTTTCTATTGTTGCAGTATTTAAATATTAACTACTTGTTTCTGGAAGACTGGTGAGAATAAAAATAATTAGATTTCTCATTTGGGGCATACATTCTTAAGAAAATATTAAATTAAGATGCAACAATGGGAGACTGGAAAATATTGTAGATTAACAATGACTTCTATCTGGGTGATATTTTTCAAGCAAATATGTAGTTATGCATTTTTAAAAACATATGAAAAATAAGTTGATTTTGTTTTAACTGATCATATTCAATCTCATTGTCTCTTCAAGGAAATCATTATTTTGGATGTTTTATTGTAAATAGGCCAGAATTTTGAGGCCATTGACACACTTGATTTCTAAAGGCAACCTCTAAATTTTTTTAAAATAGATTTTTAAATTTTTTTAGAGCAGTTTTAAGTTCATAGCAAAATTGAGTGGAAATAAGGAGATTCCCATAACCTGCCTGCCGCCCCCCCCCCCCACATGCACAGCCTCCCCCACAAGCAACATTCTGCACTGAAGAGGTACATTTGTTACAGTCAATGAAACTACATTGACACATTATCACCAAATCCATGGTGTGCATTAGGGCTTACTTGTTGCTATGCATCCTATGAGTTTGAATAAATGTTTACTGACATGTATCCACCTTCATAGTATATACAGAGTGTTTTCACTGCCCTGAAAGTTGTCTGTGCTCCACCCTCCCTCCCCCAACCACTGGTAACCACTGATATTTTTACTGTCTCCATAGTTTTGCCATTTCCAGAATGTCATAAAGTGGGAATCATACAGCATGTAGCCATTTCAGATTGGCTTTTTTCACTTAGTAGTATGCAGTAGGATTCCTCCGCATCTTTTTGTGGCTTGTTAGCACCTTTCTTTTCAGTACTGGTAACATTCCGTTGTCTGGATGTATCATGGTTTATTTTTCCCTGCACCTACTGAAGGACATCTTGGTGGCCTCCATGTTTTACCAATTATGAATAAAGCTGCTGCAAACATCCGTGTACAGGTTTTTGGCAGGGTTATTTTCTACTCCTTTGTGCAAATAACAGAGAGACTGCTGGACAAAAGCATGTTTGGTTTTGTAAGAACCGCCAAACTGTCTTCCCAAGCGGCTGTACCATGTCGCATTCCCACCAGCAATGAACAAGAGTTTGTTCCTCCACATCCTTGCCAACATTTGGCATAAGTTTTCTTCTCCTTCATATTTTATATGGCAGTCAGCACTTGTTAATAGATTATTATTTAAAGAAATAGATTAAGATAAACAGTATTACAGTCAGAGATTGTTGTGTTTGTTTTTTAAATCAGGAAATCCCCGCTGTATTTACCGGAGAGGAAGACTTGCGCTGGGAGCACCCTCCCGCCGCTCGCCTGCCCCCTGCCGGCCGCACCTCGCCTGGGACATTGTCCTGCGCGGGCGTCTCCCTGGGGTTCCCTGTGCCTGCGGGACGCGCTGGGAAAGGATCCCGCCTGGAGCCTCGCCCAGGAAGAGCAGAAAGGCACGCGGAACCCTCAGGGTTTAGGCGCCGGCAGAGCTAGATAAGAGAGCCCGAGCTGAGGTCGCAGCCACAAAGGTCTGGCGAATCCCCGCCAATTTAATGGTCCCGCGCCTCTGCTTCCAGTATCAAATATCACCAGGACACGCAGACACCACCCACAGACCCGACCTCTGTTCTGACACTCGAATCATCTCAGTCCCGCGTCCAGTGTCCTAAGGGACATCCGGGACTCCTTGGCACCTCCAGGCACTTGGGGACAAAAAGATTTCTGGGCTCCTTAAGAGCATCCCGTTTCACATCCTGGAAAATGACTGTCCTCCGTGGCCATCCACGTCCTCCTAACTCGCTTCCCTGCGTCGGGGACCCCTGGCCCGACAGAAGTTAAGATCTTTCCCAGGCCGGCGTGGGATCTGGCACGCTGAAGGGGCGGCACGCATCCCTCGCGTAGCTCCCGGGATCCGGGTGTCCCGAGCGCTGCCGCGCCCAGCGCTCCTCCCTCGGGCGGGCACCCACTGACCCCTGCGATGGCCCTGGACGCTCCCAGCCGCCGCTGGAACACCTTCTCCTGAAAATGTACGCCTTCTTCTGAGAGGGAGGGTTTCTTGGGAAGGAGGCGGCTCCAGGCAGCGATGATGCCAGAACCTGGGCAGAGCCTAAGCTCCCACGGGGACTCCATGCAGCGCCCTTGAACCCGAGGAGAGGCTGGGGCTGGGAGTCTCCAGACCTGCAGAAGGGTCTGAGGGCAGCCCTCTTTTCTCACCTCTGCTCAGGGGCCAGGACTTCTGGGCTGGAGGGGTTCACCTGAACGGCTTTTGCCTGATCCGTGGACATGAAGTCTTTATTTACTATCTTTGATTCAATATTTTTCTGTAGCACCACTTACATTTTTTACTAGACACATTGATTTTTTAACAGAAAAAAATCATAGTTATTGTGAAAAGATAGAATTCCTTGATATTTTAAAAGGTAGCAATCAATACAGTGAAAACTTTCTAAACAGGTAAAGAATAAATACAAATAATCGAATCGATTTAAGAAAAGCATACAATATCAAATTCATGAAAGAGGAGACAAATTGTTCATAGTAAGACCGTCTGAAATAAATTTATCTTTATATATTCTTAAGATAATGATATTTACTTCTTTATGAAAAAAGATGTCTCATGTAGAAATGTGCTCAAATTTTACATAACCCAAATTCATTTAACTCATTTCCAGGCTCTGACATTTTTAAGTCATTTTGGACAAAACTTGCTACTTTGTCTTTACTCTTTCATGCATTTTCTTATTAAGTAATTTATAGCAACGAGTTCTGGAATTAGGGGTTTCATATAGGGGAGCCATGAGGCCATAACTTCAATCCAAACAACTATTTTTTCATCAGTAGAATTCCTGACATAGTCATCTAATTTAAAAATTCCATGTCTTTAAAAAAAATTCCATGTCAGATTATTTCTATGAAGCCCAGATTAAGAGTCTGCCCAAACTGCCCCTCGAATACACTCCTCGTCCTCTCCAGGTTGTCGACAGGAGATCCAAATCACTAGTCAGCGCCAGAGAGTTGTTGTGCAAAGGGCCTTGGACGTGGGACGAGATGGAGCCCTATTTGCAGGCTTGTGGGCTAGGCCGCCTCCACCCCAGGAGGGAGGAGGTGGCGGTGCGCCCCTGAGCCGGTGGATTCCAGGTCAGATTTGAATCCATACCAGTTGGAAAAGGAGGTGCTGATTTACAGATCGAGGCCTTTTGACCTTTTCTCTTGCTCTGGCAAGATGCAGACCCGCACCCTCCACTGATGCTTTGCGCCTCCGCAGTCAACAAGGATGTCTTAGCCTTGGGGGGAATGGGACCCTCCAGGCCCGGGCAGGCGCCGGGTAATCCTCACCAAATCCTGGCTGCTTCTGTAGGTTTTGTGGTGGTTCAATTGATTTTATCAAAAATGACGCATCCTGCCTGAAACTGAGATCCCTTTTTCATCCACGCACTCCCCTTTCACAAACACAAAAAGGAGTGTGCAGAAAAATGCAGCGTTCCCTTTAATCCTGGAGCTGTGGATGAATGAGGGAGGCAGCCGCTGCTCAGTAAACGTTCCAACCCCATCCCTGTCCCTCAAGCCCTTCATTGTGCCATTTGAGCTGTACCCTCCCCGCTGTTTCTAATCTAACCCATTCTTACTGTTATAAGCTCTCTCCTGAAATTACCTATCTTGCATGCTGTCTACATGTTTCATAAAAGCCTTTAACATACTAATCATAGTTATTTTAAATTCTTTGGTAGTTCTAACATTTGTGTTGTATCCAAATCTGGCCCTGAAGACTGCTTTGTCTGTCCAAACTGAAATTTTTTTTGCCATATGATATGTCTCATACTTTTTTGTTGAACCCCTGACTATTATATATGACAACAGAAACTGACCCCGGGGCCGGAGAGGGGGGTTTCTAGATTACGACTGTGGTTTAATAAGCGTTACTGACGTCACCCAAAGTGCCCTCATTTGTACTTTCCTCTCGTGCCCTTTCACTTCCCCTCTCAGACCTTTCATTTGGTGTGGACCCAGATGACCAGGAACAGGCCACAAACCTGACCAAGGTCTTGGGAATTCTAATAGCTGAGGGGGCTCCTATCCTGCTGACTTCTAGAATGGGGAGGATCAATTGAACCTCACTGTGTTTAACTTCATTTTACCTTCAGGGGATATATTGGTTGCATTATTTTTTTTTAAGTGGTGAGAGTGTTAACTATGTACAGTTGTCTTTTCTATTTTATTTAAAAAAAAAGTAATCTCTTTTATTATGTTGGGTAGGATATATGCACTTTTCATTTGCTATCTGAACTTGCTAGAGATGAAAACATACATCAGTGTGGAGATCCAGCCAAATGCATGAACACAAAGCACAGAGGACTCGCCTTCCAGAGAGTCCCTGTCAAACTCAAGGGCAGTGTAGAATTCTCTTCTCCCTCCAGTGATCTGGCTAAATCCTATTCCTCCCTTAGTCCTCAGTTTACTGAATAGATTAGGTCAATTAGAATATGACCATCTCTCCATCTTTTGCTCTAAGAGAAAGTTGGTTGGGGAATAATCTGGGGATTAAATTTATTTCTATGCAGTTGTAGTAGAAAAGAAACAACTAGACTTTCAGATATTTGCTTAGGGATTAGTAAGCAATCTAACAACACCCTCGTCTTTGGGAGGGTCCAAGAATTGCTACGTGCTTCAAAGTTTTGTATTGATTTTGGCACTGGCCAAAATGGAATAAATTCTCCATAGTCTATCTCACCTGCAGATTACAGCTGAAAACTCTGAACTGACCATAAAAAATAACCATGAGAAGACTGTGAAAAATTAAAAATAGAAGGTAAAACGAAGAGAGAAGTTAAGACTTGAGTAATTACCCACAATGGAGGTGAGTTTCGTGGAATTATTTTTCTTCTCTTTCCCGGCATTGGCTGAATCAAAGGGAGACTCCACGCTCTCATCCGTTCAGCATGAGCTTTACAGCAAAAACTCAAACATAAACCCCCAGTGTCTCACCAGAGGACTAACCAGAGGGTCCTGCCAACAAAAAAGTGGGGGAGGAAGTCATTTTTTTTCTTTTTATGTTTTTTTCCTTTTTTCTCTTCCAGCCTTGCCCCAAAAGATCAGCCACAGTCACAAAGGTGCAGTGAGTGGCAACAGGGAAACGGCAGGCGTGGTAGCTTTGGCACGGGCACCTGTCCCCAGAGAGAGCCCCTTTTTCAGGCCAGAGGAACTGGAGAAACAGGTCCCCTGTTGTCCAAAGTGTGTTCTGTCTCTGCTTGGACTTGGGGACATTCACAGTCCCAGGCCAGAAAGTGGCTTTACCTCTGGGAGAATCTCTGGTTTTCACGGCTTGCTTACACATCATTAGGAGAAACCAGAGAAGCCTGTAATGGGCTGCATTTTCCCCATGGGTGGGATGATACCCGCCCCCACCCTGGTGCTCTCACAGGTCCTGTCCTGTGAGGATTCTTCACTCTGGATGGTGGGGACTATTCCTACTACTTCTTTGGGGTGGTTCCTTCCTTATTCTTGGATGTTTTCCTCACAAGCATTCGCTGATCTGTACTCAGACGTGGGTCCCAGCTGGGGGGCCCCCTGCACAGCGGCTCTCTCTGTGACACTCTCCCGTCAACTGGTACGCAGCCCTGGGACCTCCAGCCACCCCGACTTTCCAGAACTTCTAACCCCGAGGAGTTGAGGAGTCAACGCAGGGAGGCCACTGGGCTCTGTCTGGGCTCCCCATCCCTGTGTGGAGTCTGGAGGTCTGCAGGCAGTGAACTGGGACCGTCACTGGGCTCTGCTCCGCTGGCCCCTCTCTCTCTAAGCTGACTCTCCTGTCAAATGTCTGACCACTGTTGTTTCATGCATCACATTTCTGAGTTTTCCTTGTTTAAGGTAGAAGAGCAAATCCCATCCCTGCTGCTTCATTTTTGTTCAAAACAGAAGCCTGAGAGGATTTTATTAAGTTGCAGATTTGATTCTGTTAATATATATACAGCTATTCATTTCACTTACTTCTATCTTCAGTGAGATTTAGCAGTGTGTATCTCTCAATGAATTTACCCATGTCATCTAAACTCTCCAGTTTGTCAGCATTGGCCTTTGGTAGATATTCGTTTTGCTGAATAAATTATGTCAGCCACATTTTGATGGTGTTGGGGTGGGGGCTTCCATCTGAGTTCCCAGAAACTAAACTCTAAGCCCTTGTTGCACCGTAAGGCATGGGCCCCACCAAAGGGTGATGTGGGGTGAGTGTGTCCCCTCCATCCCATCCCCATGGCAGGAAGTCCCCAGTGGAAAGTGGAAAGAGAAGCTCTTCTGGGTGATTACTAAGCACAAATCTAACTCCGAAGAGGAGGAATCCCATGACCTTTGAGACAAACGTGTCAGTGGTGGGTCAGAAGGAAGAGGGGTCAGAGAGCTCCAGGATCATGGTGACTGTGGTCCATCAGGATCCTGCCTCCCCAGGTGTCCTCCTCCTCCGAGGGCTAAGGACGCCGGCGTTGAGTCCCCCTCACTCGTGTGGGTCCACTGTTTTAGAAGCCTGCAATCAGGACTGCCAAGCACTACTCATGCCTCTGGATAAAAGCTTTCCTGATTCCTCTGAGCACTGTTACCCCTGGTAACACCTAAGCACTGCCCTACGCAGGAAGGAACCTGAAAGGCTCTCTTGGGTATCACTGGCCTTTCTCCCCACTGTGCCCCAAGTACCAGAAACCAGATGCCCCCAGGCACCATCGCTTTGAAGACGAATACAACCTACAGGCTTCAAAACGTGCTCAGTGCCAGCCACCTTACTTACCTCATTACTTCCCCCACTGTGATGGGCCGAGGAGCCTGCAGGCTTGACCCAGCATTCAGCACAGTGCTGGGCTACTGTGGTGGCTGGGGCTTCATGAGGTGCAATCCATGGTCCCGCGTGTGTCCAGCATAAGATGCTGTACTAAAAGCCAATGAGGCCAGAACAAGGGAAAAAATATTTTAACAGGTAATTGAAAAGTGGGAAGGTGGACACTAACTCCTCCAGTTTCCCTGCTGCATTTGCCTGAATTAGGGGCAGGGGAAAGCAAAGCCAGGAAGCTTCAGCTCCTACTTTACACCCTGTTGGATGCAGTGCCTTTGAAGGACCCCATGGCCACCGGGCTCCCAGTAGAAGTCTCACTGACACCAGGGCGTCGCCCTTTCTCCAGGATCTGGTACTCCAGGGGCTCTCCATCCTCTGCCCACCCTTCTTTCTCAGGGCAAGTTGGGGCAGCTTCTGTCCAGTGCACCCAAGCCCCATCCCCAAACTTCACAGCCCTCCAGACCTGCTCTGCCCAGCAGGTGATCGGCATGTATTTCCCAGCATTTGCAGAGCCCAGGAGCAAAGAGGGAACACCAGGGCTCCTGGGCTGCAGGGTTGATTTATTTGGTTTATTGTGATTATACTGATTTACAATGTTAACAGATTTTTATTAAATACTTAATAGATATAAGACTATGTATGGAATATGTATAAATTAGGAATAAAGCATTGCCCTTGACTCTCAAACCCCATGTGTGCCCCTTCCTGTTCCCATCTCGCCGCTATGAGCGTCAGCTCCCTGGCAGTTTGTTCTGTTTCATGCACTTGCTTTCCTTTATCACTTTACATCTGTGTTTCTAACCCTCAATAATATATTCTACAGTTTTGCAGGCTTGGAATTTATAGAACTATCATATTCTGTGTATTCTTCTGTGATTTCCATTTTTTCCTCAACATTACCTTTCTGAGATTGATCAGATTTCTGGTATGTAGTAAAGTTTATTAATTTTCATTACACTATGTTTTTGTGATTAAAAAAAATTTCCCAGCTTTACTGAGATATAATTGACAAATAAATATGTATATTTAAAGTGTATAATGTGATGATTTATATATATATGTATATATACACACACTGTGAAATGATTACCATGATCAAGTTAATTAACATATCCATCACCTCACATATTTACCTTTTATGTACTTGCGTGTGGTAAAACTCAACATTTACTCTCTTAGCACATTTCAAGTGTTAGAGTCACCCTGCTGTCCATCAGATCCTCAGAACTTGTTCATCTTGTATCTGAAAGTTTGTACCCTTTGGCCAGCATCTCCCCATTTCCCATACACCCTAGCCCCTGGAAATCACATTCAATTCTCTGTTCCCATGAGTTTGACTTTTTTTTTTTTTTTTAATTCAACGTATAATTATACTACGTGGTGTTTGTATCTTTCTGTCTGTCTTATTTCACTTAATGTGATGCCCTCAAGGTACATTCATGTTGTTGCAAATGGCAGGACTTCCTTGTTGTTTAGAAAACACACACACTGAGGTTGCTCCCATGTCTTGGCTATTGTGAATGTCGCCGCAGTGACTACTGAGGGTGACGGCATCTTTTCTCAATATCAATTTTAATTCCCAGGAAGTGGGCTTGCTGGGTCACACTGTAGCTTAATTTTTAATTTTTTAAGAAACCACCAAACTATTTTCCATAATGGCTGTACCGATTTTTATTTCTACCAACAGTGTATAAGTTTTCCCTTTTCTCCACACCCTCACTAGTATTTGTTATCTCTTACTGTTTTGTTAATAGCCAGCCTGACAAGCTGATATGTCACTTTGGTTTTGATTTGCATTTCCCTACTAATTAGTCATGCTGAGCACCGTTTTGTGTACCTGACCATTTGTATATCTTATTTGGAAAACTATCCATTCAGATTCTTTGCTCCATTTTTCAATTGGGTAATTTGTGTTTTTTGCTGTTCAGTTCTATGAGTTTCTTATATATTTGGATATTAACCCCTTTTGAGATTTATGTTTTACAAATATTTCCTCCCCTTTGGTAGACTGCTTTTTCATTTTACCCATTGTTTTCTTTGCCGTTCAGAAGCTTTGAGTTTAATGTATCTTGTTTGTTTTTTACTTTTTTTTGTCTGTGTTTTTGGTATCATATCTAAAAAATCATTGCCAAGACATCAATCATTTCCCTTTGATTTCTATGGTCATTTTCTCCTTCTTTGTGCCAATGGACCATGGCTTAGTTGTCACAGTGTCCTGAGGTCATAAAAATCTGAGAATTATCCTTGATAGTTTTACCCATAAAAGAACACTTCTCTAAAGTACTATTTACAATAGCCAAGACATGGAAACAACCTTAATTTTCCATTGACAGATGACTGTATAAAGGAGATGAGCTATTATATATACGATGGAATACTACTCAGCCATAAAAAATAATGAAATAATGCCATTTGTGGCAACATAAATGGGCTAGAGATTATCACACTAAGTGAAGTAAGTCTGACAGAGGACAAATATCACATGATATCACTTATATGTGAAATCTAAAAAAAAAATGATATAAATGAGCTTATTTACAAAACAGAAGCAGACTCACAGACCTAGAAAACAAATATATGGTTACCAAAGAGGGAAAGGGAGGGGAGGGATAAATTAGGAGTTTGGGATTAGCAGAACTACTATATATAAAATATATAAACAACAAGTTCCTACTGTATAGCACAGGGAACTATATTCAGTATCTCGTAATAGCCTATAATGAAAAAGAATATGAAAAGGCATATATATGATTTTCTGGATTTGAGGTTCCTCTTTCCATTGTAGTGCCTCTCAGCCACCTCTAAAAGCTTTTCATCCAGCTGTAATCCTGTATCTGATCATCTGGTTCCTCTCTAGTCTGTGTTCTCTTGCTCTCTTTGCAAATCGGGCCCTTATACAATACTTATTATTTGGGAAAGGTTGCTTTCATTGAAAGATGGAATAAAAGTTAGGTATTTCTGGCTTAGTGAACTGCCTCTTCTTCCTGGATATTTAGAGAAACTGGCTTTAATTCTTGAGAAATTAAAAACATGACAAAAATGGTTCTGTGATGAATACCTCTCTAAAGGCAATATTTATAACTTCCTTGAAATTTTAGCTGCTTAGTTGTTTTATTTGCTCATGGAAGTGACACTGTACGAGTTCCTTTCTGTACTCATCAAAATTAGTTTATTGTATAATAAATTCTATTATTTTTCCTGGTTTCTGAATAGCCCAAACTGTCTTTTTCCAGTAGCATTCGATTTTCTTTCTTTCTTTTTTATTTTTTAACATTTTTTATTGACTTATAATCATTTTACAATGTTAGCATTCAATTTTCTTACTGTTCATTTTACCTCATTTCTTATCCACTCGTCTACAAATCCAAGTGTTTTCTCCTGAAACCCTGTTCACTAGGAATTTTGTGTGAAATGGAGGCTGTGATGAGAAAGGAAGGGAATGAAGAGCAACAGGGAGTATTTGTGGAGAGCTTCTGTCTCATCCTTCCAAGAAATATAGTTTCTTTCTGTCATTATCTCTAATTCTCTGGGGGCAGTGGGGCGGGGGATGTTGACTCTTCCTTTTTGCATTGGCCTGATGTTTGCTCATTAGAGGCCCACTTTTAGCTAGCACTTAATTTTTAAAAATCACCCTGGTGCACTACACAGGATGTCCGGGCAGCTGGTTGTCATGACAACTCCCCGGGCTCACGCTTCCTCTGCCTCTTCCCTCTGCCCCACGGAAGCCCACACGGGACGGGGCATGGACCCGATTCACAAGCTTGTCTTCACTTATCTAGATATTAACTGAGGTCACTCTGCTCCTTAATAAATAGAAACATTTGGCTAAGAACCATTCACCTGGATTTTGTCTGAAACCTAGTGACATTTTCCCCTTACATTTCTCTAATTCTGAGGGATTCATGTCCTACTGGTCATGTAATTCCCTGACCTACCTTAATAATATTGGTTCAAGTTCTGGCTCTTTTCACAGATTCAGATCAGCTGCAACTACTCAGGTCATGTAGATTCAGATACAAAATAATTCCTTTCTTTGATTTCAACAATGTCACACAAAAATGCTTGTTACACATCACATCCAACTGTTTCCCAATTCTTTCCAATAATTCTTTCCAGTGATTCCTGCTGCAGCAGAAAGGCTGATCTCCCCAAACATCATCCTTGGATACCTAGGAATTCTATGACACTGGTTTTATGACTGTGATAAACCTCATGATTCTGAAATTCTCAAGGAATGTTTTATCAGGTTCCGGACTAATATCCACTAATAAGAGATAAAACATTTAGTCTAAAGAATTATAATCTCAAAGAACTGAGTAACCAAAAAAACAAAAACAAAAGCAAAAACAGAAACAAAAAAGGTTTTCCTAGAGCTCTTTTTTTTCCTGGATTCACCCCAAGACCAAAAGAAGGCCCCAGTCTCTAAACTGCACAGCATACGCTCACAGAAAACCCCAGGAGACCCTCTCCTTCTAGTCAGAGGACCAGGAAAGAGGCCCCTGCAAACAGAAAAGTGTGTTGGGTCGGGGAGTGGGGGGGAAGGGGGGTGCCTCATGTTTTTTCTTGTTTTCTCTCCAATGCCTGACCCAAGGCCAGGCCTAATCAGGAAGCCGAACCACGTGGGAACAGCAAGATGGTACTAGTCAGGGGAGGGTACAGCTCAAGTGATAGAGTGAATGCTTAGTATGCGTGAGGGTCTGGGTTCAAGCCCAGTACCTCCATTAAACAAGTAAATCTAATTTTCTTCCCCTCCCCCTCAGAAAGAACTAAAAAAAAAAATTTTTAAGAGATGGCACTAGTTCAATTTCCCATTTCCTATGTCATTCTTTTTGCCTAGTATGTAATTCACTCTGAGTGAGCCTGGGCCATATAGTTTTCCACTATAATTCACTCTTCATCTTGTAAATAGGATTACAAGGGTATATTCAGTTACGAAAGACTGGCATAGGCAAATAATGAACTTACTCCTAAAAGTAACTAAAAATAGGCAATAAATAAGAAGTGATTATTTCTGAAACTAATTAATACGCAAATAATAAAAGGAGAAAGAATACCCAGTCTCTGTTTCTGTAAGTCAGCCTAGTTCGGTGTTTCTCAAATGCTAGCAGTCATCAGAATTACCTGGAATGACCGACAAACCACAATTTTCAGGCCCCACTTACATAACTTTGAATCAGTAGGTCTTGGGTGTGAGTCCAGGATTTGATTTCTAACAAGGTTCAGGTGGTCCTGCTGCTATTGGAGCTGGAACCAAACTCTGAGAACCACTGGCCAAGGTCATGTCTTTATTCCATATTGTCCTCAACTAGGATCTTCTTACATAAATATACTAAGTTTAAAAATTTGCCCCGCTCTCTTTATTAGTGACATTTATTGGCATTTAAAAACAAAAAGAGGGTATAGTTCAGTGGTAGGGGGCATGCTTAGCATACACGAGGTCCTGGGTTCAATCCCCAGTACCTCCACTAAAAAAAAAAAAAAAAAAGACAATTATATGAAGTATAAACTTAGGCCAGTGTAAGGGAGTGGCATTTGAAGACAAACTTGAAGGGTAAATAGCGTGGGGTGGGTGGAGATCCTGAAGTGGGAAGGAGCTTGATACTTATCAGCACGTGACTGAAAAGAGCCATTGGATCGAAGAAAGGGCAAGAAACAACACTGAGGATGTCGGTGCAGGAGCAGCCTTTCATGCTGGACCTACGTGGCCTTTAGTGTTGTCTGCAGCGATGGTCTGAGGGCAGACCCTCAGCGGATGACAGATTCAGAGCTCACTCCTCGGCTCGAAGCTCTCAGGGATGCCCTGCGCCCAGCTTAGACCTATCCCGTTTGAGAATCAGTCAACTCCCTCTGCAGAAAAAGAAACCGACCTAACATCTTGTACGGAATTGTCTTCGGTGGGCTATTCCGTACTATGTTTTAGTTCTGTCATAGTTTAGTTGTGACTGTGAATAGGTGACTGTGAAGTAAGAACAAACATAACTGCCTAGAAATAAAACGAGAGGGAATTAGTGTTTGTAGAAGGAGCAGAGGGAGCACTTGAAAAGAGAGCCAAGCACCATATGGGGGGTACCAAGACCCTGGAAAATTTAAGGGGACAATATAAAAATTGTCACGGCCAGTACTTTTAATTTTATGTGCATACAAGCCTTTTGTGATTTTTAATTGCTGAAATAAACGAAATAGCACCGTATTGTATCTGCAGCTGGGAGAACTCTGAGTGGTTGCAGCTAACTCAGTCTCTGATAAGTTCGAGAACCTGAACTAATTCTGTTAAGGTGGGAGGCCTTCTGTGTCCAAGAAAAGATGAATCCCACAGACTTAGCACAAATGTTATGGAGGTCACTGGACTTAGAACATTATCTGCACGGAGCATTTGGAGCCAAACAATTCTGTTTCTTAAGGAGCAGAGTGACTCCCATTAATACCAGGGTAACTGAAGGAACAGTTGTATGTCTGCACTGTGTACTGTCCTGCGGGAGCTGCTGTGGCGTAAAGTGAAACAAGCAAGAAAGAGCAGAACCTCGTGAGTTCCCATGAGAAGCAGCAGCTCTGACATCAGCTGTCCTCTGTGCCCAGGGAATTAACGCTGGTCCTTAAAATTTAAACACTAGCCATACTATCAGTGGGTCTCTAATTTGCAAAAGACCAATATACAAAGGAAGAGTCAACACTTTCCTCCAAGAATCATTTACTAGGAAGGATAAGAGACACACCAGAAAGATTACCCCATTATTGAATAATAATTATGAAGGAAGAAAACACGAAGGAATATAACTACTGCCAATAGGATCTGATTTGACCAATAATATTGGGTGATACAAGTCTTAAAAAAAAAAAAAGGGATGCCCCTTACATATTACATTCTACAATAGAAAAGTGAGAGATGGAGGATCCTATTCTATGGTTTTTATAATCCACTTACAGTACATGTGATTGAATCCTGCTGATGAAATTACGGAAATATGACTTTAAGCCAAGACCTAATCTGTGTTTCAAAAGAGGCTAGGCAGAGGTTTCTTTCTCCTTAGCATCAAACAAAAGATCACAGGGAAAAAATAGTTCTGTAAATAGGACCCATAATTCTCAATTATTTTAAGCAGTGTTTTCACAAGTGGCAATCTCCACAGAGAGGGGAGAAGGGAGAAGAGGTATAATTCAGTGATATATTCTCTTTCTATTCAAGGAGTAACATACAGATCCTTGTGCTAGAGTTAAGATCTTATTGTTTTAAATATTGTTATTTACACTTTCTCTATAAAGCTATAAATTTCACAATACAGGTAGCCATGCATGAAAAAAGTCAGTGCAGCACTAGATAATTTTTATACATCTTTTTCTTCTTACTGATAGAGGCAAGAGTCTCACGGTCCCGCTGTCTCCTTTGGGTGTTAAGTATAGTACTTGGAGGCACAGAAAACAGGGTGGAGAAAATGAAGAGCTAGCCACTATCAGTGTAGGTCACCCTGTTTTATCAATTTCCTAGGGTTCCCACAACAAATTACAACAAATTGGACATCTTAAAACCAATGTATTCTCTGACAGTTCTGGAGGCTGGAAATAAAGGTGTTGGCAGAGCCACAGTCCCCTCAAAGACTCTGAAAGATCCTTCTTTGTCTGTTCCAGTGTCTGGTGGCTCCTGCATTCCTTAATTTGTGGCAACTTAACTTTAATTTCTGCCTCTTCACATGGCCTTTTTTCCTGCATCTAAAATAACCACTTCCTTCTCTCATCAGAACATCAGTCAGTAAATTGAGGACCCACCCTCCACCCAGCATGATCTCATTGTGACATCCTCAATTTGATTACATCTGCAAAGACTCTATTTCTAAAATAGGTCACATTTAGAGGTACTGAGTGTTGGAATTTGGACATAATGTGTTTGGCGGTGGGGGGTCCACTTTTAACCCAATACTCCATCCAATGGATGAAAGATTGTTGTCTGAAAATCTTGAGGTTTCAGTTTTTACTGAGGGTATTAAAAACCTCAATTTTTTTTTCTTTGCTGTATATGTAGATTCTATGCAGCAGGGACAGAAGTTGTTGAAGCAAGGCTTCAGATGTGCCAGGTTTTGCCCAATGAAGTCCTTAGCATTCTTTTCTAGATCTAGAATTACTGGGTCAGAGGCAAACATATTTTTAAAAATAATTTTAATGCAAATTTGCAAAATAGCCTCTATTAACCTCATACAACATAACAATAGTATGTGAGGGTATACATTTCTTGCTAACATTAATATTGAGTATTATCATTTTTTATTTTCGCCAATTCAATAGTTTAATAATGTTTAATATTCATAGTAATAGTTTAATTCACTTATTTGCTTTCTAAAGGAACTGAATAACTTCATTAATGTAATGAATGTTCTTCATTTTCAAAAATAGTGAACCTGCAAAAGTTTAATCTGAATTGGTATTATAAACATAAAAATGCAACATTTATTGATTCCCTTAATTAACTGTTACAGATAAAGCACACTAAAACTGATTGTAACTATAAGCATCTTCATATTATTTATGTGAGTTATATGAGGGTATGCATGTGACAGTATATTCTAATAAAAATAGCTTTTCTTTTCCAGGAGCAGTTCATTCTCATTACCAAAAGATTATCAAATATACTGAGAGAGAAGATACTTTTTTTTTTAAATCCCAACAAGTTACTATGGAAATCAACAAGTGTTTTAACAACCCCCACCCCTCTTCCAACAGCCATATATTTCAGTACATGATTTTGGCTTTGCCTGTGTAAATCCATAACTAAAAATGTGTATTCAAATTTAAGTCATGTTTATTTATTGTTTTATAAAGCTAAATACTTAAATATTTCACTGATTTAGTTTTTCCAAGTAATATCCTATTGTTAGATACTGTCACTTAATTACCATTTGGAAACTATATTTATATATAAATTTTGAATGTGAGGAAGCCAATTAAGAAAAAAATGAAGGCTAATATTGTCACACATGCTTTGGTCAAATAAGGAATCATACTTTTGACCAGTTTGGGTTTAATCAAATTGCTTTCAACAAAATTACCTGAAATTTTTTAAATGTAATGCTCATATTTAATCACCCTAAATTCAGAATTAAATCAGCCAAGGATGCCAGACTTCTGGGCCTCTATTTCTCATGTTTTCAAACTACCTACAATAATCATTCATATTTTGATCTCTTCCATAGAATGGCAGGAACTCATCAGAACTGAAGGGATTTAAATGGCCATTCTAAACACGTTATTAGATCCTAGATCCTAGTGAAAAAAGGGCAGAAACTGTCAAGAAATGGGAGGATGCATATTCATATACCATACTGAAGTATACTCAAATATGGGGGAAATTGGAGTAGAATGTGGGACCCTCAAAAACAGATATGAATGTGCCATGTGGGTATTATAAAAATCAATGATGAAGACAAACCAGCCGTAGGGGACTTTGGTAGTGGGCTGTTTATACAGATTAGGAAAGGTATTAATCCAATCAATGCTGAATAGGTGTATCCAAGGGAACTGCAGAAACCTAATCAGGGTGGGGCTTTAAGTACAGCAACTGGGAAGCAGTGCTTCTTCCATCTAGAGGCATGTGGCATTGACTGGTCTGTGGAAAGCACTGGAAGTTACAGCTGCTGACCCATCCAGAGAAAACAGAACCCCTGAACCCACTGGATGGATTTTCCTACCTGGATCCATTAGACCAATTTTAGACTTTTCTGGTGAGTATGGGTTCTGAGTAGATGAATTCATATTTCTTTCTCTTAAAAATAAAAAAAATTTTAATTGCACTGTCAGCAGACTTCAGCATTTCTGAAGCAGATGAAATATTCCTAGTTAATAAAAATTATGTAATTACTTTCAGTTCACTGTGGAGCTGTAGAATTTTAATATCTACAATTGTTTGACATTTATAAATGAAAATGCATGTTTCTGTTAGCTTATGATTTATTTGGTGTAGAAGTAGACCGTGAATTTTTGGATGGGAAATCCTAGATATAATACAATTGGCATGATACCTAAAACTTGATTGGGAAATTGTTGTAGAATGTGAAGAGTAGTATTTCCTCAGGAAAGGTTGGGTCTTTAAAGTGCCCGGTAACAATCCAGAAACTGATGGTGGCTGTGAAAATAAACACTGGTGACACAGTGAGTATCCAAAAGCAGAGGAAATTCTGCCCTCACTCTGATCTAGATGCAGGAATTTTGATTCCTTTCAGTCATTTACATTAGATGACACAGGTTTTTATTCTAGCTTGGCATTTACATATTTGCAAAAGTGAAAACACTTTTGATAGTATAGTCAATCTGATATGATTGGGAGTATATTGATCTCCTGGTCTAAGTAGTAGATACTCTATATTTAAGTCACTTAAATGCAAAGGTGTTAATATCAAAGAGAAGAAAAAATTCAATTGTTAAAATTCTCAGAACTGAAGGTTGTAGTTAAGGAAAGATTAATATAATGCTAATAAATTATTTTTATTGGGGTTAGGTGGGAGTTAAGATTTTTTGTAGAATAAAGTAGAATATTAAACTACTTCTGTTTAGGATAGATATACTGTGTTGTGTGTGTATGTGTGTGTCATATCATTGGTTCTCAGTTGTCCTATCAATGACTGGTAAGAAGACTACTTTGTGAATGAGGGCAGAAGACAAAATGCAGAGAAGAGCTTCCCCCTGCCAGCTCCTAAAGCAACTGCCCATTTCGCCATAATGGCTGTTTTCTATTGATACCTTATTTGTTCATATCTGTGAGCTTCTGATGAGAGATATATTTTCTTTATTTTTATATCTTTATCAAAACAGAGAGCTCCTGTCTTACTCTATACGACTGTACTTAGTATACGTTAATATAAATAATGTATATTGGCTTGACCAGAAATGAGGTATCAGGTCTTTAACTCCTTGGCTCTTACCATATACATATTTATACTTCTCTTCCCTTCATTTTCCCGTTGTACTTCTGTTATGTGTGTTAGATGAATTGTATCAGTTACTAACTTTTGATTTAAAAAAAAGATGTAGCTCAGCCAGAAGGTGTACTGTGAGTACATTTCCTTTTTCGTATAACATTTCTGCAGTTTACGTAGTTCTCTGGCTTTCTCTAAACCTATCACACACTCAACTTCAGACTCTCTGAACTGAAAAGCTCTTCTCAGGATCTATACATACATCAGTAATCCCTGAATTTCATCTACAAGTTGTTTGTCCCATTCAGTTCAGCTTCTCGTTGTTACAAGACTTCAGGGACCTCAGCTCCTCATAGGTTTCCTTCATTAGGCTGATAACACTGCTTGTACCCTCTTGTTAAAATCTCTTGAGCTATCTGTGACAAATTGTTTCTCGCTTTCCCCACTAATGGCATCTGTTTGAAAACACTTAAAATTCAACTGTATTTTCCTCATCTTTTACTGAGTTTTAGTTTCTGCTCTGTTTCATCTAATACAACATGTTAATAGATCATATACTATTTAAGATCGCCTTTGTTTCCTAAATAGTTCTTTTTAAGGTCTTTTCTTTTAATATCATTTTTACCACCTCCGTAATTTAGGTAAGTACCAGAAATCCTCTTAATGTTTTTAGCTTCCTCACCTACGTCCTGGGGTAATAATAAGTGTAAAACATTTGGGAAAAGTACCAGGCTCATAAAAGTGCCCCGTCAACAACAACCCAACTGTATTTCTATCTTCATTGCTTCAAACACATCATCTTATCTTTCAGAGAAATAGGAAAGAGAGCAAATCCTCCTCTCTAGATTCAGATTTCAGATATTCCACTTATTTGTAAAGGCAATTTTTATCTAATTTCCCACTTTCTTCCTGGTTAGCATATGTCTGAGCTGGCTTGGTCTTAAAATAGAAGAATAGCCTAAGAGACTGTTCAAGGAGTATTTGGAGCAAGATCTTATTCATGTACCCACGATATCAGATTAGAAAAGATCGCTTTTTTTCTACCCAACTAATTGGATAAATGTACATGAGGAAACTGGATGTTGTAATTAGTTCTTCTACTTGTTTAAGTTCTAGTAAGTACCAGGTGTTTTTTGGGGAGTGTTCTGAGGGGGTGTTACTTTCAGTGTGTCTTAAAGACTGGTAAAGTTAACCAAATAAATACTGCAAATGTTCTGTAGTTCTTATTAAATTCTTGCTATTTAAAGGCAGAAAAATTATGGTTGAGTAGAATGTATTTATTCTACTCAACATGGTCCAGAAAAATCTATAAATCGGCCATATACTTAAGGTTCCAGTTTTCATGACTACCCCGTAAAGCGCTCACAGCTGGATGCAAGTCTGCAGGGTCTCCTTGGCTTGTCTCATTTCTATTTCTAGCTCCTCAATTGCACATTCAGTCCATGGACATCTGGACTCATCTTAGAAAGTAGGCATGCTCGGGAACCCTATGAAGTGTTACTGTTTCAGAGAAGTTCAGATTCACAGTAAAATTGAGCAGAAAATACTGAGAGTTCCCATATAACCCCTCCCGCCTCCCAGTAAACTACACCGTTTCCCCCATTATCACATACTGTGCCGGAGTGGTATATGTGTAACAGTTAGTGAACTCACACTGACTCTTCATTATCACTCAAAGTCCGTAGTTTTGCATTAGTGTTCATGCTTGGTGTTGTATATTCTATAAGCTGTGACTGAAGTATAATGATGTTATAACATACAGAGGAGTTACACTGCGATAAACATCTTTCTGATCGCCTATTCATCCATACCCCCAACCCAACCCCTGGCAACCAAAGATCATATTACTGTCTCTGTATTTCCCTTTTCCCAAAATGTCATATGGTTGGACTCCTGAAATACGTAGACTTTTCAAATTAGCTTATTTCACTTAGTGATATGCATTTAAGTTTACCCCATGTCTCTTGCTGGATGGATCACTTTTTTTTTAAGCACTGAATTTTATTCTATTATCCGGATGTACACATTTATAATTCCATTCACCTACTGAAAAACATCTTGGTTGCTTTCACGTTTTGATAATTATGAATAAGACTGCTATAAACATCCCTGTGTAGCTATTTGTATGGATGCAGGTTTTGGACTCCTGTGGGTAAATACGGAAGAGCATGATAACCGGATTGTGTGGGCAGAGGATAACTAGTTTTGTAAGGAACGGTCGTATTTTTTTCCAAAATGTCTGCACCATTTGCGTTCTCATTAACAATGAATTAAAGAGTTTCTGTTTCCTCCACGCACTCACCAATATTTGGTGATGTCACCTTTTGGGATTTTGGCCATTCTAATAGACGTGTTATGGTATCTCGCTGCTGTTTTAAAGTCCTTTCCTTTTCAGGCATTTATCTTTCATTTTAACCTTTTAATTTACCATCATTTTCTCTTCTCCTTTGCCTCTGGAGTGAGTAGCCAGTCATTTGTTTTGCTCATTTGTAGCTAAAACACGCTGTGATGAGATTGACTGAAAGGCATGTTGGGATGGAGCCTGAGGATTTTTAATTATGCAAGAGAAACTTCTTAATGCTCAACTCAGAAATCTGGCCAGTTTTCATCTACATTTTTAAGGGCAAGCTGAATGACAGACAAGACGTATCCCCAGGGGGTGTGTTTCTTGCATGTATCACATGCGAGAGTAACTTTCCCTTTCTTTCTCCTCAGAATCACACACACTACAGGACCTCCAGAAATAACATCTGCTGAGTCTTGAGAGTGAAGGACTTTGATTGAATATTTCTGAGGCGTCTGAACTGCTGGGACCATACGGGTGTCTCAAAGACCTAGAAATGGTGTTGCCCAATGGCAAAGATGACTGGTCCAAAGAAGACATTGTGAGGTTACTGGAATATATGGAGAATAACGTTCCATCCGATGACAGGCACACGTTCAAGACAACCCAGGCACTGATGGACTGGGAAAAAGTAGCGTTTAAAGGTTATTCTGGGGAAATGTGCAAACTCAAATGGCTAGAGATTTCTTACAACTTGAGAAAGTTTCGCACTTTGTCAGAGCTAATTGTGGAAGCAAAGGAAAATGTTAACAATACCTATAAAGGCAGAAAACACAAGAAGCATCCTGATTTACCCAAGAGGCCCCTGACAGCTTACCTCCGCTTTTTCAAGGAGATGCGGCCCCAGTACTCCCAAAAATACCCCAAGCTGAGCAACCAGGAGCTGACCAAGGTTCTGTCAGAGGAATACAAGAAGCTGCCAGAACAGACGAAACTGAAATACATTCAAGATTTCCAGAAGGAGAAACAGGAGTTTGACGATAAACTGGCTCAATTCAGGGAACGCCACCCTGATCTAGTCCAGAATGCCAAGAAGTCTGATGTCCCCAAAAGAAGCCAAGTCAAAGTTGAAAGGAAGTTTCAGGGAAATGTACGAAAGGTGAAGTCTCCCCCAGGAAACTATTTATCCATGAAGAGGAAATTCCCCGGCGAGCCCCCGAAGCCCCCCATGAATGGATATCACAAGTTCCATCAGGATTTGTGGTCGAGCAGGGAGCTTCAGGAGGTGCCCCTGAGGGAGCGCATGGTGGAGATCAGTAGGCGCTGGCAGCGTGTCCCACAGAGACAGAAGGAGCATTATAAGGAACAGGCTGAGCAGCTGCAGAAACAGTACAAGGTGGACCTTGATCTCTGGCTCAAGAGTTTGTCTCCTGAAGAATATGTTGCTTACAGAGAGGCCACCTATACCAAGCGTAGGAACATGATCCCGCCGGGAGGCCCCAGCTCCAAGAGTAGAAGGAAGGATCTGCAGTCCCCATCAGCAGAGAATGGGCAAGAAGGCCTTGGAGAGGACCAGGAGCTTCAGGCTCAAGAGACAGAATCATCAGACTCCAGAGGAGAAAATTCTCATGACTCATGGAGATCAGAAGAAAACAAGGAAGATGGGGAAGAGGAGGAAGGCAGTAACTCCTCAGACCACAGCAGTGGGGATGAAGATGAAGACAGTGAGGTTGACATCTGTGGCTCCAACTCATCTTCCTAAGGGGGATTCTTCCTCCCTTCCTTCCTTTCCTTTCCTCCCTTCCTTCCTTTCCTTTCCTCCCTTCCTTCCTTTCCTTTCCTCCCTCCCTTCCTTCCTTCCTTCCTTCCTTCCTTCCTTCCTTCCTTCCTTCCTTCCTTCCCTCTTCTCCTCCATATAAAGCAGGACAGGCTAGGAAGAAGAGAACTGGAGGAGTATTCACTGCATCGGGTCCACAGAGATGGGATGGGGGGACACCACTGGGAGAATTACTGAGTGAACTAGTATTGCTCCCTACTCTACACCTCCAACACCACCCACCCCTCCTAGTGGAAATCCATGCAATTGAAGTTCTTGGAAAATCAAACCAAACAAAACAATGAGATGGTTGAGCTATTGGGTACAGACACAATGCATTAGACTGATTATCCTTGAGTGAAAAGCGTTGTTTTCATCATCTGCCTAGGACCCATTTTTGTCCTGTGGGACCCTCTTCATGGACCCCTGTACTGGAACTGCAGTGGGGAATATTTGATGGGAGGCAGGCTAGATGACTTTAAGAAAATTGCCAAAATCTCAGTATTACTCTTCCTTACTCCCTGAAGTAAGGAGTAGGGATTCTCAAACAGGCTGAATATTCACGTGGGCAGCAGTATTTCTGTATGTATATTTAAACTCTGACCTGCCTATTGGTGTTTCCTTCTGATTTAGAAAAACTAAAATTAAAAAAAAACTTATTAGTTTCATTTAAATGAGGTGTTCCACCTGTTTTCCAGGCAGTGTCTGCATTAATTCTTAGCAGAGGCCCCAACTCATCCTACTGCTAAATTTATATATGTACATTGAAAATCTGTTTAAGGTAATGCCCTTCATTATTCTTTCTTTTTTTCCCCCTTCATGTTCCTAGCTTTTTCCATTTTTTGTTTTCATGAACATTTGCATGTACTAAGTAGATACATCTTTTATGTACCAAAAAGAAATGGGTTTTGAGTGTTAATTTTGTTTCTAAGAATCTTAGTGATATGTTTACCATTTATAAATATGTTTTTGGGTTAACAATTATATCAGGAGTGATAATATTTACCCTTTTTATACCTCACATTTATTTCACAGTGTGTTGTGTCATACGTCTAGAACAATGTTAGGAGTGAAGATACGTTATTGTCCTGGTTGTGACTTTAAAGCTGATGCTGCAAAGCTTTAAAGCAGGGTTTCCCACTATTAAAATGATGCTGATTTATATAGAGTTTAACTTACTCTTAATATATTAAGTCAATACCTATTTACTTATTTTATTTTAGGTATTTAGTCATGATGATATTAATTTGTTTCTCAAATCCTTTTTATCATCTGTCCATCTGGTTTTTCCTCAAATGTATTAATTTGAGGCAACTGTGTTGATGGGTTACTTAATAAACTCTGTTGCATTCCAGAAATGAACCCACACGTTTGTGCTTTATTGACAATATGACGAATTTGGGCAAATGCAGCCTTTTCTGTAACAGGGAAATCACATTTACGCAAGGCCTCTGGGTACACACAAACCATAGCTTCCTATTTATTTTTGATGACCTAGATGTGAATTGTGTGTCCCAGAGTAACATGACCCCTGGGAAAACATGGAAATGACTTAAAGTCCAAGCACATCTGTTACTCCCTTCCCTTGATGTTTTTGAAACTGTACAGTAATTCTTCCGTTATCTGCAGTTTTGCTTTTCTTGATTCCAGTGATTAAAACCTTGGTTGAAAAATATTAAATGGAAAACCCCAGAAATAAATAATTCATTCCTTTTCAGTTGTGCACCATTCTGCATAGTGTGACGAAATCCCGCACTGTCCCCCTCCATCCACTAAGAACATGAGTCATCCCTTTGGCTTATCCCACATCTGCCATTTAGTAGCTTCCTGGGTTGTCAGACCTACTGTCCAGAAACCACACTGCTTGTGTTCAAGTAACCCTTATTTTATTTAATAATGGCTCCTAAGCTCAACAGCAGTGATGCTGGCAATACGGATGTGCCAACGGGAAGCCATAAAGTGCTTCCATTAAGTGAAGTTGAAGGTGAAAGTTCTTGACTTAATAAGAAGAGAAAATAAATTATATGCTAAAGCTGCTAAGATCTACAATAAGAACAAACCTTCTACCCATGAAATTATGAAGATGGAAAAAGAATGTATGCTAGTTTTGTTGTTGCACCTCAAACTACATAAGTTACAGCCACAGCGTGAGATAGATTGTTATTAATCTCTTCCTGTGACTGATTAAAAATGAAACATCATCATAGGTATGTACGTATAGAAGGAATTCAGTATATATGGGGTTCAGTGCAGCTCATGGTTTCAGGCTTCCATGGAAGGTCTGAACATAAGGGGGGATTCCTTAAGGGGGAAGAATCGTGGAAAAAAACCTCTCCCAGACAGTTCCACACACAGACTGGATGCAAGTCACACTCACTCTTCTTCAGGTAGCAGAAAATTGGTGAAAAGGTAGATGGCAAGAGCAACCTTGGTGTTTTCCTGTGCAAGACGGCATGAAAAACCAGAGGAAGGGTAGATAGCCTTTTTCTCAGTGATGCTTGAGCTGAGTCCTCAAGGAGCTAGCAAGCCAGAGAGGATGGCCAAAGTGTCAGATTCTTCTTCTTTTTTTTTTCAGTGGGGAAGTAATTAGGTTTATTTATGTATTTTTAATTAATCTTTCTCTTTTCCATTGGAGGCACTGTGATTGAGCCCTGGACCTTGTGCGCGCTAAGCACGTGCTCTACCACTGAGTTACACCCTCCCCTCAAAGGATCAGATTCTTGTACTTACCACACTTCTTGAATACCCCTCATGTCTTAGGCATCATGCTAATCATTAGACACTCCTTTTCTTCAGGTGTCTTTAAACTCCTGAATTCCCAGCTTGGGCTTGCGGTCCTGTTTGCTATTTTCTCTTTTGTAGGGATCTGCATATTCTCCTCTGAGTCCATACACTTTTCCAGTACAAACTTACCATACTTCATAATCTACCAGTCTGACCCTAATGACTCGTAAATGAACATCTAAGTCCATATATTTAGATAGAAGTTCTGATCACAAAGTAAACTACCTTATCATCTCCATCACAATTTACTGATTACCAATCTAAAACTGCTTTTAAAAAATCATAATTCATAACTCTTTCCTTGAGTATACCTTCCCTTAGCAGTGACCACACCCATCACCTAGCTGCCCAAATCCTTAATAGCCTACATTCAATAATGCCCACCCCGCCGTCTCCCCCAGTGCAGTGCAGGTGATCTTTCTTCCCAACACACAGTTTAAATCTGAACTCCTGGACGAGAGTCTTCGGTCTTCCACACTCTAATAGGTTTTCAACAAGTAACTTTAAATAATTACTTTTTCTCTGCACTTTGTCTGTCATTAAACACAGAATAGGCAGAGAAGATAGATTAGTAAAGGATAATAGAGTTCTTTTTTGTTGATTCATAAATGTTTGACAAGAGAAAATAAAATTTTTTAAAATTTAACTTTTTAGAGAGAAATTTTTTTGAAGCTATATATACTGTAGACTTTACATCTTTGCTTTTTGAAATAAATATTAATTAAAGCTTATTTTGAGTTTATATTGAACAAGAAGGCAAATGATGCAAAGGTACATATGATATTAAATGTGCTTAAAATACTTTTTCCGGCTTCTAGATTCTTGTAGGCACTTTTGGTATTGTGATAAATATAAAAATACGTTTTCATTCTCTTAGACCGTGAGGACGTATCTGTATTTAAATGAATTCAAAATGGCTGAAATGTTGAAGGTATTTGGAAAACCATGTTGCAAATTTTACCACTTGCTTCCCTGCTCAACATTAAATTTGTAAAATAGCATCAAAGACATGATTCTTTTTAGTTTAAATAACAGAGACTCTTGGTACTGGGATGTAGTAAAGCCTATAACCCTAACTAGAGAGTAAATTTAACTAACCAGTATTGATTAACTTCTAATAATACATTCAGGAACTATATTTAGTGGTGGAAATACAGTGGTAATATATAGTGGGACAAAATCATTTAAGTGAAAAACAAACGCTTTATTGTACGATGGTAAAATGGGAACAATGTTCCCTGCCCTCCCATCCCATCTCTCATCGGCCAGGCGATGATCCTAAATTAAATCAAAACAATAAGGGGATGGTGTAGCTCAAGTGGCAGAGCACATGCTTAGCATATATGAGGTCCTGGGTTCAATCCCCAGTACAGCCTCTAAAAATAAATAAACCTAACTACCTCCCTGTAAAACATAAAATAGTTAAATGCTAAATAAAATATATATGAAAAATTTAAAACAATAATGTATGACCACGATGACTGTAATATACACAATCACACACACATCTAGAATCAAATCTAATAAGCCTTTGAAGCACACACTTTTCAAAGAGAAGTAAAAATTGATTGGGCTCAAGCTCACTGTGTGTCATCAAATCAGGTTTTGACATCTGCCTTCAAATCCTGAGAAGTTAAGCTTTGGATTCTAGTCCCTAACTTTTACCTCAAAGCTCCTTTCCAACAACATAACAATCCGACCCTTTTATCAATTTATTCAGGCAAAGATTTGTTCAATGTCCCTCATGCTGCAGCCAATGTCTTTCCCTTCCTGCCGCGTCACCCTCCAGGGGAAGGTTTATCATGGGGCTCTATGTGGTTCATCAGCCAACTTGCTTTCTCATGGTTGTTCACGAATTCCTCGTTTCTGCACTAAATTTCTGAGGCTTGTATATTTTTCTGACTGTATCAATGGAAAAACATCATTTTTGTAAAATACAGAAAAACACAAAAATAAAATAAAATCACTTTCACATCAGTATTCCTAAAAACACTTTATGACTAATTTGGAACACAAAGAAATATTGTAGTAACAACCTATGCTGTGATACTTCACTTAGGAAAGGAAGGGCTAGGGAAACTGGGCAAGAATCGGGAAGTAAAGGCTCTGGGGTTGCTTTTAACAAGAACGGGCCCCCATGAGAGAGAGCTGGTGCTTTTGCAATTCAAGGTCATTTTTAAAACCATGTCCATAAACACTTAGGAGGATTAACCTCTTGAAATATATATATATATATATATTTCATATCTATACATATATATGTATATATATGTATACATATATGTGTGTATATATATACACATACAGACACACACACACACACATACAGTATATGCGTCTTAAAAGACTTAAAGATGGGGTCATGATTCCCAGTCCTTCTAAAAACTCTGCATTCTCAAGTTGATTGTTTGGTGGGAAATACATCAGGAAAGGGAGGTGGGGATGTGTGTCATTCCTTCAAAAAGATTTATTTATCCTAATTTTCCCTTTGTGCTCATTGTTGTTTCTGTTTTGCTACAATGCAAACTATAAACGATGTTGGCAGAATCTAAAAAAAAAGACACAAATGAACTTATTTACAAAACAGAAACACACTAATAGATGTAGAAAACAAACTTAATGGTTACAGGGGAAAGACAGGGTGGAAGGATAAATTGGGAGTTCGGGATTTGCAGATCCTAATTAGTATGTATAAGGAATATCTATCTATCTATCTATCTATGTATCTATGTATCTATCTATCTATCTGTCTAACTAACTAACTAACTAAATCACAATGCTGTACACCAGAAACTAACACAACATTGTAAACCAACTATACTTCAATAATAAATAAGTAAATAAATGAATAAATAAATAAATAAATAAATAAAGTTAACCCAAAGGGGTCTCTGAGCCTTTCACTACTGTCCCCCCACCCTGAGCTGGACACCAGGCAGAGGATCACCCATCCTGCTGTTACTAGGAGGCTGTGAGGATGAGGATGAAGAAGTCTCCATGCTCCAGTAGTGTAGTGGCCACAGGCTGTCCTACATTAAAGTCTTACTTTAAAATTCAAAAATCAACCAGTCATTAAAGTAAAGCACTTTCTCCATGACAGAACAAATTTAAGCAAATCTCAGGAAACATATTTCTAAGTTTTCTAAGACCAATTTGCTGTACTCTCTAAGTGATGAAATAATCTTCCCAACTTCTTTGGAAAGTTAAAAATAAAAATCCTTGATATTCAGAAATTCAGATAACAAGGTCCATTTGAGGGCGGGTTTGTGGTCGAATCAGTGGCTCTTGATGAGACAACGGTCGCAGAGATGTGTTTATGCAGATAAACCAAGGTGTTAAATCAATCTCATCCTAGGTCTGGGGAAATTTAATCACTCATATTAACACCCAACAAAAGGCTTTGAACACGTGGGCATGGTCTTCAGAGGGTCCAAATAAAGAGACTCAAGGAGCCAAACTCATTTTTCTCCAGAACTGAGAGTGAGTGAGTGGAGCTCACCTAGCTGTGGCGGCTTCTGAAAGCTGCCGCTCCCACATCTGGAAGCCTTGATCCCCGGGCTGGATTTGTCCTCTGCCTTCCCCACAATAGAGTGTTTCTGCCTCTTCTTAGGTGGGTACAACATTCATCTTAGAACAGTTCCTGAGACTCTCCTGAGGGAAACAAAAACAAAATTTCCTAATTTTACAAAAAAATTGAGGTGGTTTCATTGAAATAGCCTTGCTTGCCCACTTACTGGAAGTGATTCCATTTCCATTTTGTCATCTTGTCTTGGCATGCGAGTTGGAATTAGTATGGTGATTAGTGTTAGTTCTCTGACTTCACTCATCTCTTAGTTATTCCCGTGCACGGCAAAGACTCAGAAAGCAGTTGCCTGGTGTCTCACAGTTTTCTGTTTGATGTAGAACCTAAAACGCTTCTTAGGACTCTTTGCCTCCATATGCAGTACCTACTTCAGGCTACCCTAAGAGTGGAGGCGCCGGTATACGTTCTCTTCAGTTTTTGGTTTCATTCATGAGTGTGGTATTGAAAATAAGAACAGGAGGGAAAATGCAGGTGATGAGTGTATTCATGTCGGTAGATTCTGGTTAGAACAGGAGCCAACGTGACGGCGTTTAGTTTCCTGTTCATGAACTCTGAATGTATTCAGGAAGGTTTTGGGAAAGAAAAAGTGTTTGCGTATGTGGATTCAGACTGAGATGAAAAAGGACATCCAAGGAAGAGGCCTGTCAGTTACAAGAAATAACAAACACACCCTTAGTCAGGTGTCCTGTGCTCCGGGACCGGCCCTGGGCATTGTGACTGGTGCCTTTAGAACACTTAGGACCCACCACCTGGAGCTATGGAGTAGGTCAAGCTCCTGAAGCTCAAGCTGCTGCAGGAAAATGACCTCAGCAAACCTAAGGCCCCACCTCAGGTAGGAGCTAAGGGGGCAGCGGGGAAAACGTTCCGAAGCGCTTGGGAGCCCTCCTTGCGTCTCGGTTTTCCATTTGTGTCAAAGCAAAAGTGTGTCAAAGCCTCTTCTGTCCCAGACGCAGCGCGTTACTGAGTCGGAGCCTGAGTCCACATTTGCTTAGGCCTCTTCTGTCTTTGGGCAGAGGAATAAACTCCGGATTTTCTTCCCTCAGGAGAATGGACTCGGGCATCCCAGGAACCTTCCAGAAGGAACTCAGCTCCGCCGTGTGCCTCAACTACCTTCTAGACCCGGTGACCACAGGCTGCGGGCACAGCTTCTGCTGCTCCTGCCTCTGTCTTTGCCGGGAGCGAACCGGAGAGCCCGCCAGTTGCCCCGCGCGCAGGCAGCGGGCAGAGAAGAGACACCTCAGAACCAGCCTCCTTCCGAGGAACCTGGCGTCCGTCGCCACAAGAGCCGGCCTCCGGCAGCGCCTGGGCTCTGAGGAGCACGAGTGTGCGAGCCACAGGGAGGCAAGGACGGTCTCCTGTGAAGCCGACAAGAGCCTGCTCTGTCTGCTCCGCTCCGGCTCCCGGGCGCACAGGGCTCACGGACGCCGTCCCGGCCACGAGGCTGCTGAGGAGCACGGGGTGAGCGGGCCCGCGGGAGCCCGCGGCAGGCGGGAGGGCGGCGCGGCCGGCCCGGCCCCTCCCGGGGGGGGGCCGCCCGACGCCCGTGGCTCTGCAGCGCGGCCTTCCTGACACCGCTCGTCCCTGGGGGAGAGCAGGGAAGCGTGGCGACCCGCTGCGGCCCTTCCGGTCTCCCGCAAGGACCTGCAGCTACGGCCTTGGTTCACCCCATCGTTTGGGCTCTGAAACCCCCATCTGTTTGCTTTTCTGGTGCTAACATTCATAGTTCTCATCGTTACAGGAGGAGCTGGCCAACCAAATGAGATCTTTATGGGAAAAGATACAAGAGATAGAACAAAATCTCACGACAGTTGGCAGAGGAGCTGACCCCTGGATGGTAAGTACGAGAACGAATTTCTCTTTGCAGGAGGTTGAGACAGACATGCCAGAAACGTATCTGTTAATAATTTGATGTGAAATCATGATGTGCCGTGAAATTCTGAGAATGGGTTGATCACCAGGAAATACATATTCCATCCACCACTGCAGCCTACGCTCGCAGCCTCGCGGGCTTTTAGACTCTAATGGGGCAGTAACTGCAACAAAAGGGCCACTAGGGGACGTGCAACAAGTGCTAAGGTGGAGGCGCCTCGAGGGATGGCGACAATTCCACAAGCAGGATTCAGGGTCTCGGGGAAGTTTCTCAGGCTTAAGATCCATCCCAATTCTGGAATTCAAATAGTTGTTTAAAAATCTATGGATTGTTTAATGTCGAGATTTCTGTAGATCATACATTCTAGAAAGAAAAGGGCAGATCCCTGAGAACCATGAGTATTTCAGTCTGATTAGTACCCGAGCCCAGGTGATGCAACGGAAAGTGAACAGCAGTTTGAGGAGTGAGACGGTCATGGTGAAAAGTGGCAGCTCACTAACTAGAGAATGATATCGGTTCAAGTAGGAGGAAAAGAGACGTGTTAAAAAAACAAAAACGAAAACCAAAGGGGAAAGAGAAAGACAGAGGTGCAGAGTGAGAGAGAGAGCGACTCCATCCACGCTGGGAGGGAACATGCAGGGAGTGAGGACCACGGACCTTCCAGACATGGTGGGAAGGAGCCTGTGGCCCTAGAGGGGAGGTGGAAATCCGTTCATAGAGGAAAGGAGGGCAGGGGGAAAGGGCTACGAGGATGGACATCTGCCTGAGGGCAGGTGGGTGAGAATCTTAGGAAGATCTTTGCTGACGGCTTCTACCTCTGAGAGTAAACTGGACCGTGGCTGCTAAGAGAGAAAGTCAGCCTGTGGAGCTGGGAGGTTTGAGATGAGAGACAAATTTACATAGTGAGACTGAAATGAGGAGGTTGCATACAGTCTGTGAATTGCCCATAAATTTCAGTCGCTTGCATGGGGTCATTCAGATTTGACAGGATGTATACAAAAGAAATGACCCATCAAAGCTTTTCTCTGGGCGTCTCACGAACTCTCGAAGTAGAAGAAAGTGGTGTGTGGAAGGGGTGGGTTTGGCTCTGGATTCAGTAGGAAAGAATGGAACACAATTGAATGAAAATGAAAGAGGATTGAATTTTGTTTCTGAGAAGAGGGAGGAAATGAATTTAGGATGAATATAGCTCCTTGGAAGAGGACATGAATCAAAGAAAACTAAGTGTTTTCTAAACCATCTCCCAGCAGTATTACGTGTATCGATATAGAGACACGATCAGGAAAACGTATCAGATGCTCCCTCTAGATCTCCAGGATGAAGAAGATTACTACCTAGAGAGCCTTCTAAGAGAAGGCCAAGAGATGTGTCTGCAGATCAGAAAAAGGGAAGAGGAAATGACTGGGAAGAGGACAGACCTCAGAGCAATCCATAAAGAACTCATGGAAATGTGCTACAAACCAGATGTGGAGCTGCTCCAGGTAAGAACGGAGCAATTGCCTGAAAATATATTATCTGAAGCTCACACCTTTGACTTCCATCAGATGGTACCAGCCCTACATTTCTTCATGTCTTGCATTTAAGGTGGGAGTCTCCCCTAGTTGGAAATATGAGAAATAAATTTCAAACCATCCAAATCACGGGTGAGCAGGCTTTAAGGAACTGTGATTATGCAGATTCCCCAGGGAACACTCCTGTCTCAAATTCTCCTTTTGTAGCTTGTCTGTGAACACCAGAAAGGTACAACTTATGGACTGTCATTCAGTTTTTTTGGTCTCCAATTGTGCAGTGGGAGACACTGTGGGAAAGCTCATGTATATTTCCACTTCCTGTTGGGATATTTTAGGTCTTAGTTGTCTTTAGTTTGAGGCATGTTACCCTTTAGGGACCAGACCCAGTAAAGACCAACGTACACAGAGCTGAGGGGAGCAGCAAAGCAGAGTCACTGCCCTTGTCTTTTCCCTCTCTGTCTCTCTCTTTCTCTATTTCACACTCAAGCTTGTTAATTTTTTAAGAATTTAGATTCTGTCAATATATTGTGCTGGAAATTTCTTCAGGGAGGAGAAGGAAAATGGATTTCCCAGACTGCTTTCTGGCGGTGGTGATTAGAACTCTTCTCAAGTCTTCCCCAGCCCACAGACTGGTGGATTATTTATGAAAAAGTCTAATCATATCTTTTTAAACTTTTTTTCTTGACAGGAATTAGGAGACAAACTGAAATGGTAAGTCTGTTCTTGGATGCTAACTGGGGCACTGTGAGGGCTGTGAAAGATCAAGCACATTTAACAAAGTGACGACATCACTTACTAGATAATCCTACATTGCTTGGGTGTATGTGTCTGTGCCTGTGTGTCTGAGTATGATTTTCCTTGAATCTGAAATTAGCATTTTTTTGCTCCTGTGGCTGAGAGAGGTGTGTATCATCAAGCTCAATGCAAAAGTTTTTATAAGGCCAGTTATGTCTGCATTTAGATTTCAAAATCATAAACACATTGAATTGCTAGGTCTAGGTTTTAATGAAAAAAGTACATGCTCCAAAAATGGCTCCTTGAGCCTTAGAAATATCATCACATACAATGTCAACTCTTCCCTGAGTCCTACAAAACTGACTCCTAATCCAGGATATTCCAAGTCAAAGTTTAAGTGGAGTTACTTAGAGTTAGTATTTGCTTGAATGTTTCTGAGCAATTGAATGTATGATGTGCTTTCCTAATGATTAAATCAGAAAAACCCCTACTTGGCCCCAAAATTAAATGCAGAAACCAGGAATTTGGAAACAACCACAAGAAAGCAAACTGGTGGTTGATGACCCTACACAGAGCTCTGAGATAAACCTACCCCTGGGGGTGAAGTAGCAGGAAGTGGAAGGAGTGCCCTCAGGTCGGAAACACACAGCAAAGGCAGAAAATTCTTACAAGGCAACCTCTCTTAAGAGGTTTTCTTTTTTCTAGGTTTTGTTTCTTCAGTGTCCATTTGCTAATTTAGCTGGAATACCACAGCACCCCTGGTAGGGCGATCACCAGTCCTTTAGTCTAAGATGCACTTTTGTCCCCTGAGCAGGGGTGGGGGAGGCGGAGGTAATCATATTGCCCTGGTCTTAAAGGTGATCGACGCCCAGGTGTCCAGGCTTTTCGATCAGAAGTAACTATGACCTCCCCCTCCTTTATGATCTCTGAATTTTTAGGAAGGTTTTTTCATGGTAACTAGTTATCTGCTTCCTCAGACATGCTGACAACTTTCGAACTCAATGCTTTCCAGTCAGAAAGGACCTTTGAATCATAAGGTTATTTTCCAGTGAGACTCTAGGTGGACCCTCGTGTGCAGTAGACAACTATGTTTAAGACTGATTTTGCTGGAATGTTCTCTCACCTCTCCACAGTGAGCATTTCATTCAGCAGCGAGGTCAGCAGTCGGCACATGAGGCCGCTGGACGAAGCGCGGAGGCTGAGGTACCGGCTCGCCGGCCTGGCCGGGCCTTCGGCCGCCGGGGCGTCGCGGTGCGTCGCTGCCCGGGGCTCCCGGGCTCCCCCTCGGGCAAGCACCGCTGGGAGCCGGACGTGGCGGCGCCTGCGAGGCCTCCGGGCTCAGGACGGACGCGCGCGGGCTGCGGGACGCCGGCAGGGGCGGCTTCCTGCTCGTGCGCGTGAGGGGGGCCCCCGGCCACCGCCCTGCACGGGGAGCGGCCTCGGGGCCGCGCGGGCGAGTTCCCGGACTGCGACAGCGGGGGGGCGAGCTTCGTGGACGCTGCCAAGCGCTCCCTCGCTTGGAGGTACGGGGACGGCCGGGCCCCTCTCCCTGTCAGGCCCTTCGTCCGCACCGGCCGCGCGTGAGGAGGGCCCGGCCGGGCGCCCGGGACGCCTGCCCCGAGGGGCCCTTCCCCGTGGCCGCAGACCTAGGGTCCTCCGTAGCGTTGCAGCTCCTTCCTCGCTCACGTAGACTCCTCGTGTTGTTTTGTATGAAGAGCATGTCAAATGCACATTTTGGTTTTTCTTTCCATTTATTGGCAATAAAATCTTCCCTGTAGCCATGTGTCTGGAATATCTGATGTGGGTGTTCACCTGTTTTGTGAGCTTGCCGGACCCCCACAATATGAGGGTGTGCCTCCCCCTTCCTGGTCCCCAATCCGGGAACACAGGGCTTGCACAGCCTGGGCAGATTGGCCACCTACCAGACCTGGTCAGCCTGCAACCTGCTCCTCCTTCCTCTTGAGCCGGTCTGTCCTCACAGCCACTCACCCTCGGGGGAAACTGATTTGACAGGGAAATCTCCACTGACCCTGCGACTGGGATAAGCCTTTCTTTTGAAGAAACCAGAATCTGCAGGGCCTTTTATTTTACAATCGTATAAGGGACAAGAGGTAAACAGGGAGTGCCTCTTGTAGTCACTGCTGCCTTCTCAGCGCGTTACTTGTGGGCTGGGACATGAGGGCCCCTGAACCAGTCTTCGCATAAGTAAGTTAATAGATAGGACAATGTTCTTATTGGAAAGAAGTTTTGCAGTAAAAGTTAGGGACTAAAATCTATATGTGAAGGTGGATGTCAATAACTCATCAGATTACCCTCACTGAGCTTCAGCCCAGTGGATTTTTAATTGTCTTCTCAAAAATGCATCTGTGTGTTGGATGCTTTATTGGTGTAGATACCAGATGTGTGTGTGTGTGTGAGAGAGAGATTGTGTGTATCATAATCCTGGTGATCACATGGTATTGTTTTAACTTTTTAATTTAATTTAGGATCATTATAATTATGAAGTCAGTTCATGGATGCTGGACCAGTGAGCTGAAGGAGTGTCTGTGTCTTTCAGCTCTGTCCCCATGCATGCCCCAGATGACCAGTTTACAATGTGTATTTATGTGATAGAGAAATCCATTTCCATCTTGAGTATTGTTCTGCATTTTTCATGACAGGCAGCCAGACTTAATCCTAGTTGACAAAAGGACAGACAGGAAACAGAAAGTACATCTGTCATTACAACAGATAGAAATAGATAGGAATGCACTAAACATCCATGTTATAGGCGGACTCTTAGACTGGAATGAAAAATATTACAGCTATGTGGTCCTTAAAACCCAGACCTAAAATGTCAGGACGCTGGAAAGATGAAAGCAATAATTATTTCAATGAATAAAATTAATAATTTTACAGGAAAAGGCAAAGAGCCCAAATGCCTGACGTTTGGTTGGTGTTGTTTTGTCATAATTAGAAACAGAAAATTCAAGAAAACGGGCTTGACTGTGTGAAATAATAATGAGTTCAATTAGGGGGTCTTAAAATGTAAACTAACAACTAGGTAGTTAATGTAATTGAGTGAATAGACTGAACTAAAGAAGAGAGGTAAGTTGTGTCTATGCAGTGCTTCTCAAACTTGAGTTTGGCTCAGAATCACCCAAAAGACTCGAAACACAGATTGCTGGGCCCTGTCTCCAAAGATTCTGATTTACTGGTCTGAGTTCGCATTTCTAGAACTTTTCCAGTAATGTGGATGTCACTCCAACTTTAAGCACCAGGAAGAAACAGAGCCAGAGCCGCTTCAGTGGTTCTGACAGCTGACCACACATTAGAGTTACTGGAGGAACTTTCCATGCATGCCAGTATCTGGGCTCAGACCACTGTTAGTGAATCAGAATGTTTGTTTTATTCTCTTTTGTTTTGTTTTGAATTCCCTGGGTGATTTCAGTGAACAGGCTGGACAAAACACCCTTTGGGTTTTCTGCTGTTTAAGTTAAAATCTGGACTTTTATGTAAATGTTTCTATTTTTTCTCATATTACATGGTCCACCTAAAACAAATATGTGGGTTCTCAATTTTCAGACCCAGAGCTACCTGATCAGACGTGACATGTAGCTCAGGTACCCAACAAGCAGCTAGAATGTAAAGCCAGAGCCTGGAAGATAAATTTGGATTGCTCTTATGAGATCTGGGTACATCTGTGTAACTTCAAAACGTGGGGAAAAATCCAAGCAAGTAAATGCAAACCAAGTTTGATATCATCCAGCTAAAATGATCATTTAAAAAAAACTTATAGCTTTCATAAATATCATTACTATTGCATCTTATTTTTGCAATTGAATGAATATCCACTTACATTACAACTGAAACTGGAAGGTTTCCAAGATGACAAGCACCTGAGAAGTTTTTATTCCGAGATGCAGATGGGGGAGGAGGGGAAGCTTTCTGTTATTTGAACGTGAATACTTAGATACTAACAATAAACCAGAAAAACTTGCAAAGTGCGTGACCAGTGACAGCACGTACTATTTGGCAAACTTGAACTCCTGCTTACACTGATTAGTGTGTTTAGTGCCCATGACCACTGTAAAAAATTACCACAAACTTGGTGGTTTAACCCAGTAAACATTTATTCTCTTACAATTCTAAAGACAGGAGGGCTGATATCAGTTTCACTGATCAGTATCTGAGGGCTGGGCAAAGCCAGCTCCCTTCAGAGGCCCTGGGGGAGGACCCATTTCCTTGTGTTTTCCAGCTTCTGGAGCAGCGTTCCTTGCATTCCTTGGCTCCTAGCCCCTGAGTTGTCAAAGCTAGCAGCGTCAGTGGTCATCCTGCCTTCTGCTTCTGTGTTCAAATCTTTTTTGTCTTCCTCTTATAAGGATACCTGTGACTGCATTAGGGCCCACCGTGATCATCCAAAATAATCTCAGGATCCTTAACTAAGTCACATATGCAAACTTTCCTTTGCCATATAAGGTAACATTCATAGGTTCCAGAGATATTTTGGGGGTCATTATTCAGCCTGGGAAAGTTATGTAAAATATAATCAAGTAAATTATGAGACTTTTTTTATTTATCATGCATAAATTCAAAATGCCAGAAATGCCACTGTAGTCAAAATTCAGCTATTTAGCTTTCCACATGCTGAGGCCGAGGTCAAGGCAAATTGCAGATTTTGGCCAAATATTGAGTGAAACACAATTTCTTAGCATCCCTACACACAGCACACAGGTTTAAACCCTGTTTCTTTTTTCTTTTTCTTTCTTTTTTGTTAATTTACAATATATCACAAAAGTTCATCAGGTCCTTCCTCAAGTATTTATTTTTTTTTGCATACCCATGATTTATCTTTTTCTTTATTTTATACATAATATTATGTTAAAGATACCTGTCTCTAATTTACACATATTTGATTGTTTCCTTAAAGTAAATTTCTGGAAGTAGAATAATCAGATCAAGGTATTTTTGATATTCTGATACAATCTGCCAAGTGCTCTTCAACTCTGAGAAGAGTCCTTTCTCTGCAGCCTTACATGTGCTGGGATTGGGATTTGAAAGTGTCCCTCAACTATTAAAAATGCTAACTTCTTGCTGTGTGTTTTGCATTTATAATTTACATTTATTGGAGAAAACTGGGGTAGGGAGTATTCCCTGAGAAATTTTCTTTACCTATAACCACCATTTAACTCACTTGCCAGATTAACGTGCACCTCTGAATTTCCTTTGTAAAAATATTCTGACTGTGTAATTCGCTTACAAATTCCAAATCAGGGAAAAAAGACTGTGTGGCATTAGGAGTTAAGACACTAGTCTTTTGAGGTAAGGACGAAGAGGACAGTGACAGAGAGGATGCACAAAGCCAGGGCTGCGAGGCTCTGATATTGTTCTGTTCTTGGACCCCAGTGGTGGTTATTTTGTTTTGTTCCTTTTGTGACTATTTACTGAGATGTACACTTATGATTTTTGCAGTTTTCTCTATATGATATATTTGACTTAAAAAAATTTAATAAGAAATAAAAAAGAAAAAAAATCTTATGACCCTCATGTCTACATAACGTTCAGTTTTGGGCACAGTCTTCCCTGCTTTGCTCCAAAATCTGATCATTCATGTGAACCTAGGATTTCAATGGCATGACTGAATTAAATGTTAAGTTGTTGCTTTATTTGGAGGAAAGGGAAAGTGATTTCTATGAAAACTAAACTGAGTGTTATACAAATGCTCCGTCTCATCAAGTTATTTGACACACTGGCTATACAATCTGTGCTTAAGACAATTTTTTTTAAATGAGAACATTCATAAAAATCTCAAAGAAGTTTACATTCAGATTGCCTCAAAGATGTCTTAATGTCTTTAACTTTTTTTTGCACTTTAAGGAAACAAAAACAATGTGAACACAATTTGTGCAAGGTTATTTCAAACTCTAACAGCAGGCCCAGTTCCAAGAAATGGTTTTGGCCCATAAAGTTTGGCAAAAACCTATTTAAACTAAAATAATTGTCTTATTGAGGCTTTAATCTACTGTTTCTTTTAGTGACACTACTACTTAGTTAGTGTCCTGATTGTTATCAGATAGGAGGGGCATCTGCCCTTTCTTGGTAACACAAGACAAAGAGAAGAGTGATTGATAAGACATGTGAGGAGCAGGAGAAATCAGAAGTAAAGAAATTTTGCTAATTGGAGAAGACTGGCAGAGGAACAGAAATTGGCTAATAAACACCTATGTTCAAGTACTCAAATGCTCCTTCTCTTCATTTTTTAACACCAATTTGCCAACAAAGCATAGGTCTCTTATCACATACACACAAGATCCACTTTTTCCATAAGAGCCATGTGGTGTCTGCTGAAATTGCAGTGGTCAAATGCAAAGGGATATATCCCGTAGCTGGGTTAACCAACCAGCAGGCTCACCCAGTCGTGCTGAAGGCAACACTGAAGAGTTGGGGATGGTGGATGGTGTTGAGCAAAAGAAGTTTGGCTCAACAAATCTATCCAGAATTTTGAAGTCAGAAAATGTGAAAAGAAGCTATTTTGTGTTTCACTGTCATCAGTGACCATCTGATAATTGTAACTGCTTAACTGTTCAAAGGTTTAAATGGCTTTTCTCTTGCTTTTGCCCATCAGGGTTGGGCTGGATGAGGGGCTGGTTGGGTGGTCTGCCCAACCCGCTCATGGTGCTGCACATGAGAGATCAGGTGCAGTGCCATGCCTTTGCCTCCGACACCTCAGAAGTGGCAGCTGGGCTTCTGTTTTCTGTATCTTGTTGTTCATGCATTTGTTTTTAGTGCCTTGTGGTTTCTTTGTATTTTGTTGCTTGTCGTGCAGGTCCTGGCCTGGGCAGGTGCTGCAGCAAGAGGTTCTAGATCTCAGCCTGCTCAGTGCTAGAAACGTGTATCAACTGGCTTTAAATAGGACACTTTTGTTTGTTTTCGTTAGTTTTTTTTTTTTTTTTTTTTTTTTAGCAGCGGTCCTGGGATTGAATCCAGGACTTTGTGCATGCTAAGCATGTACTCTACCACTGAGCTATACTCTCCCCCAACAAGTTTTTCTTTGGAGCACTTTTCCACAGACCGCCTTCCTAAACACCCTTTGTTCTAGGCACAAGAATATTAGGAGACTCCCAAAGCTGAAGATAAACAACAAACCCAGCAGAAGGAAGGGGGCCCCTGCATCTGCAAAAACAAGAACATTGCAGCCATTTGTTGATGTCTATGGAAACCAGTGCTGCCCACTGAACTCTTACTATAAAACCCTTTACCTTCTCTCCAGGGGGCTCACAGTCTCGGAGGCATTAGCCCGCTGGGACCTCCTTTGCTTGGCAAAGAAATAAAGCTGCCTTTCCTACTTCATCCAAAACTCTGTCTTTGAGTCTTAATTTGGTAATCAGGGTACGGTGGCCGAGTTCTGGCAACATCACCATGAAATTAAGTTTGGTAAAAGTGAATGGTTTTTATTTCACTTACTCACGTGGGTGGGAGAAGGTTAGGCCCTGCCAGCTCTTCAGTGACGGAGGCTTAGAGTTCTGGAGAGAGTCCCAGTAAAATGAGACAGCAGCTTCAGCAATGGTTGAAGACTTGGTCTATACGATTCCTGGTACAGTTACAGCATTCACAAAGGGCTGGAAGAAGTCAGATTCAAGAGAAAAAGAAATTATGATCCTTTCTGCCCCCCACTGCTGTGTGTGTGTGTGCGCACGTGAGTGTGTGTGTAATCTAGCTTGTATTACATATCCTTCATCTATCACTCCCAAGTTCAAGTTCTAGCCCCTACTCGGCTGCAAAATCCTGGCATGTTACACACACACACACACACACACACACACACACACACACGTTTGGGTCCAGGCTTGAAGTGAGCCTTCTTGGCCTCTGTGCTCTCACCAAAGCCATTTACCCTTTGGAAGGGAGGGAAGTGATTTCCTAGGCCTTTAACCCATGGAGCTGTTAGGGGCGAGAGGTTCTTGTCTTGTCACAGAAAGAATTCAGAGACAAGACAGCGGAGGTTAAGAAAGCAAAGCAAGGATTTATTATGGGATGGGTAGTACGCTCTCAAGTAAAGAGCAGGCAGACCCAGGCGGGTGGCTGCTCCAAGTTTCCTTGGCAAGCTTGTTACATGAGTGTACAAATGAATGGACAGAATATTCATTGGTGGGAGGGGTTGGGGGTCGTCTTCCCTGATCTCCATCCCAGCTCCACCTTCTCAGGTTGGGGCGGGGGGAGGGATTTTTCATCCTTATTTAGTCTTGATCAGGTAGTTGGATCAGGTCATAATGAATAAAAGGTAACATCGGATGGGGGTACCATAAGCAAAAGGTTACATTTGGATGGTGGGGATTCCTGTCCTGTCCCACCCTTCTGCCTCCAGGACACTTATCAACCCAGAAGATACGGTTTTTTAATCAGCCCAGAGGATCCTGTTTTTCTTGGTCTGTCCAAGGACTGTCATTATTCACAACATGAATAGTTTTCTGTCATTTGTCCATGTCCCCCTTTCTCTGCTCATATCTAGCTACCTGCCTGCTCTAACACAACCACTCCCAAGAATATATTATTCCAGAGGTAGGATGATGCTTCCTTCAGGAACACAGATTCCAGGCCCTGTGCTTTCCGGACAGAAAAGGTCTGCCTTTCAAGTAAGACTAGGGTTGCGGAGTTCCCAATACACCAATCACAATGCTTTACTCATAGAGGATACTTGGTAAATATTTGTTAAAATTAAATGCGCAGGTGTGGTAACCTGTTTCCAAAGTTGCTTCTTTTACCTACATTCAGTAATGCCTGGCATAAAGGCACCTCTTCTTATATAATTACTCAATAAAGTATGACAAAGAGTGAGCACAGAAATAGTGAGGTAACACACCAAGCATGCTATGAAGCTTTGAGATTTCCCTCCCTGGACATCAAATAAACCAGGCTTTTTTTTTTTTTTAAAGTGAAAGCAAGTTTATTCAGGGAGATACACACTCCACAGACAGAGTGCGGTCCGTCTCACTCAGAAGGGAGAGCTGCTTAGGAGATACACATTCCACGAGCAGAATGCGGGCCATCTCAAGAGGTGAGAGGGAGAGAGACCAAGAGGCGCAGGGTTTTTAGTAAAACTTTAGATACACACTCCATAGAGTGCGGGCTGTCTCAGAAGGCAAGAGAGAGAGTGACAAGGAGGTGCAGTGTTGTTTGTTTTTATGGGCTTGGTAATTTCATATACATAAGCCAGGGTTTGAATCCACAAACAACTGCAAAGCTGGGCGCCTTAGAAAGCAGCACAACACAGCTGGCTGGGCCTGGCCGGAGCCTAGTTCTGCAAGTTATGTAACAGTGGTTGCGTAATTGTGCATTTAACTCAAAAGACATTTTTAAAAGAGAAAACAATTAGCTTTTTCCAAAAAGAATGAAATTGAGAGCAAGAAAGAGGGAAAGAGAGAGAGACAGATGGTGAAATAACACAGAAGTTTCTATCTGGCATTCGGGCAGGAGGCACAGGGGAGGCAAGGACTCTGGAAGTAACTGTCTTAAAATCTAGGGGCCTGGCCTGCCTCCTGTTTTTGAAAATAAAATTGTATTGCAGACCACCTACACCCATTCACCTATCGACTGTAGTTTCTTTCAAGCAGAGCTGAGTAAATTACAACAGAAACCATCTAGCCTAGAAAGCAGAAAATGTTATGTATCTCTTTACAGAAAAGGTTTGCCAACTCCCATCAAAAGGCTACACTTACTCGTCTAGGAGGGTGGTGCCTCCCTGAGAGACTTAAAAGAGCCAGTTCTCAGACCCACCAGGGAATTCTCGATCGAAGAACAGGGCAGTGAGAGTGCACTAGAGTCAGAGCCAGGGTTTGGGAGTCGACTGGTCTGAGAGGGAATTTTGTCTTGCCCTTGTGTTAGACCTGTGACCATAAGCAAGCTACTTTCTCTGTCTCTGTAAAATGGGGAACCAGGTGAGGCTGGAAAGAGAAAGTAAGGTTCCCACACCTGATTTGGAGTTAACTCTTCCCTCAGCCTTAGCTTTATTTGGAGTTAAATCTGGTATTTGGGGGAGCTTGCAATTTTCAATGGAAAATACATACATATTTTTAATCTTAGTAATCAGTTAAGAGCATCCAAAGGTTTCCATCTTGTTCTGACCATAACTTTGGCTGGAGCTCCAGTAAAATAAACTATTGTGCCTAAAACGGGAGTCGTACAGTTAAGAATTGTCCGTTTTGAGTGTTCCCAACTTGAAACATTAATTGCATTTTAAGAACTTGAATTACTTGGGAGTCCTGTTTAAATTCACTCTTTGTGCAATTGCCTGTATCAAGGATTGATAAGTACAGTCAACTTTCAAAACCAGAGGTTACTATCACTTTAAATGAGTTTTAACAGATGATACTGCCCTGTTACTATTGTGGTGACAGTGCGTGACAGTGTGGTCTGAGTTCCCTAAAAACTCTGCTGACTTTTCTGTTTCCATTTATAAAAGGGAGATAATTCAGAGCTCCTGAAAAATCCTAGTAGGTCTACGTTCCAAGCACTGAAAATTCATTTGATGGGTATGATTTTTCAAAGCTGACTTTGAACCTTTCTTCCACAAACAGCACCCTGCTTTTCTGGGACATGGACTGATTTGCTGACAGCACTGTCCTGAAGTCACCTGGCCTGGGTCCTCTCCTCACCAGCTTCTGCTGAGAAAAAGTCCCCTTTGAGATTCTTTTTCAATCCTCAAATTCTCTGATTCCAAGACTTGTCAGAGAATGGAAAATTTCAGTAGCATAAAAAGCATGAAAAGACAAAAAAAAAGAGTAACTGGCCTCAGTGGCCAGAGCAGCTGTGTTTTGTATCTGTATCACAGGTTTCGTATTGTAAATTAATTCATCTGCAAATTGAAGCTGTCTCCAGATGTATCTTCAATACTGGATTCTTAAGGGTTTAAGTTTAAAATCAAGGGCTTTCTGCCCTCAGTGCTACAGTAAGTAGTGCTGTTTTCTTTCTGCCCCTAGTTTGTCCATCCAATCATATCCCAGTATGCAAATAAACCTTAGCCCGTGCAGATAAAAAGGAACAAATAAAGCCAAGTGCTCTATCAGAACCAAATCGCTGAGCCTGCCACCGGTGTTCCAGAAGCCTGACCAGAAATGTCCTCAAACATGCAGGAGGTGCCTGCCCCACTCACCAATTTGAAGTTTCAATATACTAAGGTTAGTACAATTTAGATTTGCTGCTTTGCCTCAGGTTATGTAAACTTGTGTATCGAGCCCTTTGCAAATACAAAAATAAAAGGCTTGCAAAATGCAGGTCTAGGTTTAGTGTATTCAATAAATAATGAATTCTAAATCGTATCAGGCAACTTTTCATAAATTTATTTCTTAAAACATTTCTAAGTGAAAGGAATTCTCTATGGTGTAAAAGGTCCTGTGCCAGGATTGAGTGGACTTTGCTAAGCAGTTCTGTTAACCTTCAGCAGGGCCCAGCATGTATGATAAGAGAGGCAAATAATTACTATAGAAACTTGCTGGCAATAAAGAGACAAATGGGAAATGATTTTTAAAAAGAAAAAAAAGAGAGAGAGAAACAGAGCATACTGAAGTGAAACAGAGCATACTGAAGGACCATGATTTTTCCATATGTTAAACAAGTGTCCGAATTGAAGGACCTGAGTCTGGTAACTGGATAAAGGAAGAAAACTCCAGTTACGAAAAACTGCATTGGATTTGCATTATTTAGCATATTTAGGGAAAGAAAGCATTCTTATTCATTTCTGCAGCCAAATTTGTTCCCATTGGAGCCTATGCGTCATTGTTAACCAATAAATACTTAGAGAAACAAGAGCAGGAGCCAGACCCAGACTTAAAAACCCACAGCTCCCTCAGAGGAGGAAATGGATCCATTTTGAGTCGATCAAGAGTATCTCCAAACTTTGACAGTTTCACTCTGTTACATTCCTGCTTTCTAGTCAAAGCCTAGAACTCCCCCCAAAACGAATGAAACAACCAAAACCAATCTGACCCAGATCACTTAAAAAGCGAGCTTTATGGTGTGAAGCAGAAAGGAGGATAAGAAAGGAGCGATTCCAACTCAGGGAGAGGCACTTTGCTTTCTGAATTAACCAGTGAAAAAACCAAGAGCGTTATAAGATAATGATAAAGTAAAAGCTCCACTATTATTAATTTGTTTCCTTGCTTGTAATCATGGATGGTTTTGAAATCCTCAAGTCTGTTACAGTTTTACTTTCATAAGCACAACAAATGAGGATGTTGTTTAGCTGACTGGCTCTTTTTCACAGGAAAGTGTCTGCAGAGATCAGACTGTGCCTTTAGCATAGTTGACCAGCAGCTATAAACCGTATCAAAGTATTATTTTCAGAAGGTTTTATTAAAAGGGAAAAATTTTTTTCCATTTGATTTTTATTCCCAATGGGAACATGAAAAATGTGATGAGCCCATATCCTCCAAAAATTTTACCCTTGGCAAAGGTACGCCCAAAAGATAGCAAGACTCCAATTTTCCCAACTTTCTTACTCGAAGTCTGTCATTCACAAGAAATTTCAATCCAAAGTAGGCACATTAAAAAATACATTCATTTCATAAAGATCAAAACCATTTGCAGTAATTGAATTATCCCATTACTATTGTTGCAGAGTCTTCCCCCCCCCCATGATAATACCTGGGAAGATATTTTGGTAAGCTGAATGTCATGTTTTTAAAAAATTTGGTTTGCAGTCTTCCTTGTGTGTGAATCTCCAGGAAGCCCTAGTGTGAAACACTCTTACCACTGAATTCAGCTTCATGTACTAGTAATTAATTAAAAATGTGAGAAACAGTAATAGACAAATGAGTTGGTCCTTAAAAAATCCAACATCGAAACACAAATCTGTGATTCTTTAACACAGAGAGATGTTTTTAAGATTAAAATCTCTTGTTTACTTAAAAGTCATTACCCAAGAACACCCTCTAGAGAAACTAAATGACCTAAGTGGTCAAAAGGGCAGGCATTTGCTCTCGTGTATAGGAACTTTTCTGGATAAAAACACCCAATGCAGGTCAGTAAATTTTGACTGCTCACCCATCTTCTCTATAAATCTGTTCTGCTCAGACAGCATTTTTCAGTCCGATTTATCGGTTGCAGTAGCTTCACACTCGGGAGGACACCAGTTATATATGTTATTAAATCTAAACGGGTGAGCTTTTCCAAATGCCTTTGCATTTTGTTTTTCCTGTGCCTCACTGAAGAATTGTATTGGACTTACTCTTGCCAGAGGAATTGGAAAATGAGGGTTCATAGCTAAGCCTCCCTGTTGCAAATCAAATAAGGATTTTATTAGTGTCTGAGAAATTGCCTCCTATGGCCAGCCCCTAAACTCTTTAATTATTTTTCTTCCACTATTTTAGTGTTCACATTTACTGTCCCTAGAGTATATTGGTCGTTGGGCAAGGTGGAGGGGAGACACAAGCAAGGCTGAGTATCAGAAGATTATTACAACTATATCCTCTCAAGCTTGAGACTGCTTCTCATCCAAACAAAAGAAGTCATCGATGCATACTTTTATGACATACTTTCTAGTTCAATCTGGTTATTTTTCAAGGTGCATAAAACAGAGATCGGAGTTTAAGAAATACTTTCTAAAATGATACAAAAGTCTTTAGAGTATAACACCTCTCTAGTATCATTCTAAACCCACATAAACTCAGATTCCATGTCTATCTGCACTTTCCCGCCTTTCTGATTCTAAGCAAACCCTACATCTGCCAACTCATCCATTTTACTGAGCTTTTAAATGAAGAGCTTCTTTGGTTTCGGGGTCTTTGGGCAAACTACATTACCTCTGTCTGCTTCAGTTTCCTGATGTGTAACATGGGGATTTCCTAAGGTGGGAAAAAGCATTAATTGAGTTTAATGTCTGCCCACAGCACTTACTGGCCCGTATGTGGCCAAACTCTAAGGGAGCCCTTTAGGTATCTCTCTGTCTTCCCCCTCCCCTCCCTGCTTGATCAGATGCTCCGTTCTGGAAGCCAGGTGGCCAGGGCAGGTTTCCCTCTTCCCTCTCTGCTTTCCTTTCCTCTCTCATACCTTCCTGCCACTCCCTAGCATTCAGGAATTCCCAGGAGTCTTGCTGAGGATTGAGGAACCCTGGCTGGGCTGCTTCCGGTGGGCTCTGAAACTCAAGTCTGACAGACAGAAGTGACTCTTAGCTGTTTGGTGGATGCACTTCAGAAAAGCGCCTCTTCTCTTCTAATGCCTCTACTACACACCTCATCCCTGGGTCAGAGGGGACTCTGTGTCTCGTTGGGGAAGGGCCACACCTAAGGACTGGTCATCCGGTGCCTTGAGACACCCAGGACCCTGTCTCCTGGTCTGCCCCAGACACTTAATAGGGTCAGGCCGGCTCAGCAGGTAAAAGTGCTGAAAAGCCTTACGCACAAGCAGTACGCTCGGGCCCCCCCCACACTCCCCTCTTCTTGCTCCCTGTGGCCTCTGTTCCTGAGCCTAACGGCCAGGCTCTCCCCTCCCGCGCCTCCCTCCCACGCTGCCTCTGTGACCCGGACCAGCCTCTGATCGCTGCGCCAGGTACAAAGCTTTAAAGTTCCCTCCTTTCTTTGCTTCTAGGCCCCTTGTGCCACCTTTTCAGCCCTCGTGCTGGCACAGCCATCAGGCCAGTAGTGGCCTCTTTGCCGGGACAGCTTCCCTTTCTCAGGGGATGCCCTGAGTTAGGGAATGCTGGAAACTTGTCATTCTCCTTCAGGGATGAGGTGGGGGTTGGGGGGTGGGGTGGGGACGCCCGTGGAGTAGAGTCTGACTGCCCTGGTGGCCTTTTTCTGGCTGCTTCCTTAGCGAGTGGATAGATCCTGATTCCTCCCTTGTGAGCCATCCAGCCCCGTTTCCCCTGGTGGGTGTTCACTCCGTCGCGGGTGGTATTTAAGTGCCCTAGGTGGGCGGTTTCTTCCTCTTTCTTCCCCTTAACTACTGTGGGAAACACTCTCTCTATTCCCTGGGACTCATCCCTGAGTTGTATTTAAAAACCGGCCTAAGTTCACCCCCAGTCATTAACGAAAAGGCAGCTTGTCTTATTCTGGAACACTGCTTGGCCGCAATGTCAGGTTCCAGATCAGGAGACATGGCTCCTTAAAGGGACCTTAAATTATAACACCATACATCAGCTTGATCTCTTCTGTCACAAGCAGGGAAAGCGGTCTGAGGTTCCCTACGTACAGGTCTTTATGGCTCTACACCAAGATTCTGAACCCCCAAAGGATGCCGCATGTGTCTCACTGGATTTTTAGGAAACCCATCTTTAATATCTGATGACCAACCTGATATTCTAGATGACCCCCTCCTTTCCCGGGTTCCTAACAACAACAGCAACCAGACCCCTTCTCTATAGCCTTCATTGCCTCTGCTGCCTCGGGTGCCTGCAGCACTGGGACACCCCCAACCTCCCCCTCTCCTTCCCCCACCTCCCTCCCTTTCAGCTCCTGGACCTCCGAGTACCATCCCCTGTTCCCTGTCCCTATCAGAGCCCTTTCTCCCCATCACATACTAGGCCAGGTGCTATTTACGACACAACAGAACCAGCATCCCCACTTAAGACTGCCATTTCTGAAGCCCCCAAACAAGAAAACACATTACCCCTTCCTGAGGTTGCTGACGGCCAGGTGGGCACCCTTCGGGTCCATGTCCCTTTCCCTGTGTCTTATCTCTCACAAGTACATGCCAGGGTGGGCTCTTTTAGCCAGGACCCTTCCCGCTTTATACAAGAACTTCAGGCCCCCACCGCAGCCTTTGACTTGACCTAGCAGGATATATTTGTCATTTTCACCACCTGTTGTACTTGAAAAAGTTCGTGTTTGGTCCTTGGCTCAGTGCTGGGCTGACGAGGTCCACACTCGAGCCAGCCAAGATTCTGACACCAGAAACATATCTAGGTCTGGAAAAGAATCAGTCCCCGACTCAAATCCCCAATGGACATATCAAGAAAGGGACGCTGCGAGAACATACTGTAATCATATGATTACTTGTTTAATTGAATGGAATGAAAAAGGCCATAACAAAACCTGTGAATTACACCAGACTAAGAGAGATTGCTCAGATACCCGATGAAAATCCAGCCCTCTTCTACTCCAGGTTGGTGGAGGCCATGCCAAAACACACTAACCTTAATCCTGAAAGCACAAAGAGCCCCTGAGGGGGGTTTTATGACTCAAGAGAGCGCCAGCCGGCTCCACAGAAAGCACTTAAAATAGTGCCTGCCACATGGGAAGTGATTGATTAACGTTAGCTACCCTCCTAGTCCTGTTTATTTCTCTGAATTCTTTCCCCCTTTCCAGAACCTTCTTTTACTCAATCTTTCCTAGTCCTGTTTCCTGACTCATCTCATCTCATGCTCTTCTCCTAGCTCTTCTGTCACTCTTTCTTGCACAGTCATGCCCCACCTGACAAGGACCACATTGGAGCAAAGGGAAATTTCAGGGGTCAAGAACTTTGTCTGACAGGACTTGAGTTCCACAGCTAGTAAATGACAAAGACAGACTTGGAATGCCGGCAGTCTCAGCCCCCACACCAACAGTGACGTGTCTAAGACCAATGTCATGACTTGGGGATGTGGAGTCGCTGGCATCCTATCCTGTCTTCCTTACTCTGACTTTCATCGGTTCCCAGAGGGGACATGCCCACGAGCCTTTCCAGCTGTCGCTCAGCTGTTTCCAGGCCAACAGGAAGGAAGTTTGCCACCAACTTCGAAAAAGAGAACAGTAATAAAGATTGGAAGCAAACAGACCTTATATTTTGATCAAAATGTGGGGTTTGGGCTGGGAGAGGCTGTGGTACAGAGGACTTTGACATTGGTGTGCAATCTCTACGTGAACAGTATTTCTTGAACTCCTAGGGAATAATTTTGGTTGGAGGAGGAGATACTTTCCCAGGTTTCTGGTATTACTGTTTAACCCATCTGGGTTAAAGATTTATTTTTGATAAAGGAGAGTTACAAATCATTGAATACTATGTGCTAGGCACAATTTAAAGTGTTGTTTTTGTTTTTCCTCATCATTATCTCCTTTTAAATTCTTACAACCAACAAATTCAGGCCACGTGCATTGACAAAGACCCCAGCCTCTGCATTCCTTTCTCCCCTTTTCCCTTCCTTCCTTCCTTCCTTCCATTTCCCCTTACTTTTATTTATTGTTCACTGAATGGCTGTCCTGTGCTAGGTCTTTTGATATAAAAAGGCTAGTACGATTCTTGCCACAAGGAGCTTATATTCCTGGAGGGGGTGGAGGGTGGGGTGGGAAGAAAACCAGCAAGTGAGTGAATACTTTAATCACAAATGACTAAATGCTAAATGCTAAAAAGAAGGAAACTGAAAGTTGAGAGAATGTGAGGGGAAGAGCTTACTTTTGATGTGGTATCAGGGCAATCTCTTTAAGGAGGGGACAACTGAGGTAAGCCTGAGGGAATCAGAGCATAAGGTGGCCATGGAATGTGGGGAAACCAAGATCTATAGGTAATAAACAGCACATGCATGGACGTCTGCAGACAAGAGCTTGGTGTGTTCAAAGACCCATCAAAAGGCTAACATGGCTGGAATCAAGTAAGAAAGAGAAAGTGTGGATGAGATGAGACTGCAGATAGAGGCTGAAGTCTGACTACCTGATGGATTTCATTAGAAAGAAACCACAGAGGGGTGCTTAAAACAGGACAGGACTTAGGTCCAAGACAAAGCTGATTGTGCAGTGATGCTGCTTTCATTAGGGAAATCTTTTTAGCTCCTTTCTGACTAAAGCAGTATTTTGTTTGCTCTTGGCTTGGAAGCAGTTGAACAAATAGCTGGATGGCTACAGGGTGCAGTGGCTTAACAGGATAAATCCAGCTTCGATTTCCAGCTCTTTTATGTATTTAACGATATAAGTGGCTGTGAGAATTAAGTGAGGTAATTTGTAGAAAGTGCCAGGCACTGGCTCCTTGGTCCAGGCTCTCTTTAACCCTCTCCTTCCCAAGATGACTCCTAGAATTCTAAATTGTTTTCAGTTGCCGATGTAAGTGGAACGAATACTTGCACTGCTTTGTCACAGTTCAAAACTACTTTCATCTATTGCTCTCATTTGAAGTTCATAATTAACCACTGGGGAAGAGCAAGGGAAGATATTACTCATGTCCCATTTTAAAACTGATGAACCTGAGCTCAGATAGCTTCAGTGACTCGCTTAAGGTCACACAGCTTTTCGGAGGCAAAGACAGAGTCAACTGGATTCCTGAATCTCCTCATTTCAGATCTGATCCTTTTCCACATGATTTCATTTTTTCCTTAAACACTAAAAATAGTAGTACTTGAATCTCATTGGCTTGTCTCTAACAAAGGCTTTCGCATGTGTTACTTAATACCATTCATCCTTTACTCTGATTGAGAGAATAGAAATTTGGATGATAAGAGAAGAGAAGTGATTTGGACACTAGATCCCTGAACAGGTGGACCAGCAGAAAGAAGATACTCTAAAGCAGTACATCTCAAATTTGAATGTGCAAGTGAATCACTTAGGGACCATGCTGAAATGCAGATTCTGATGCTGCAGGTCTGAGATTCTGCATTTCTAATGGACTTCCGAGTTTTGCTGATGCTACTCAAAGCATGGTCTGTTGGCCAGCAGCAACTGTCTAACAGTTTCAGGTCAGCCTTCTAACTTTACCTACAGTGATCACCATCTAATTACTTAGGGATCTGACTTCCTGTTTCTCCCAGAAACTCACTCGCGCACCCAGCCAGGTCAGAAGCATTTACTTTCTCCTTTAGAAAGTGCCAGAGTCCAGCAAGAACTAGATCATGGCCACAAACCAGTGATGGAGCCAACCACTGATTTTGCTCCTGGGAGACAAACATTCTCTAAGAATGCAATATTTTAGCTCATCTCTGAAGACTGTGTCGTGGCAAATTGTTTTGTTCTCTGGCACTTTCCTGGCTTCAAGAACACCTAATCAACAAGAATCCTAAGGTAAAGAGCACATATCTTAAAAGAGGGTGCTATCCCCATTTCATAAGGCGTCTCAGTATTACGAATGTGCAGATGATTTCTTTAAACTGGACTACACCTAATGGATTTGCCATTAACCACTTACCAGAATGAGGAAGCGGGGTGAGAAAACCTCTTGAAGATTATGAGAAACAGCTCATTTGAAGAGCAAACCCAAGTAAAAAGTAGTGCCTCTGAAATGCCACGGATAATCTATGGGGATGTTGTAATACAGATAGATCAGCATAAAAGCACCTCATGGAAATACAGGCATTCATAAAACAGCCATACTCTTGTCTCAGAACAGCAACTATCTGGCTTGGGGTGGTGGTGCTGATGGTAGTGGTTTGGGTTTTCATGACGCTATTATAATTGTGGCCAAACGCATTACACATTTAGCCGATTCCAGTGGCAACACAGAGCCATGTTCAAAGGAACATGAGCAATAATTGCTTCATAATTAAACATCTAACTAAGAGCCTCTGCTAATAAACAAATCAGAAAAGTAAATATTTGTGTAAATCTGGATTTCATCATACTGGTATTTTGCGAATGTACGTGCACTCGTGCTGTGTGTGTGAGTCAGAAGTTCCCACAAATACTGGTATTGCAAGGTGTGTGCAGTGTTCTAATATTTCGTTCTCTCATATTATAATATCTCTATCAGATGCCTTTCTTGTAATATTGGAGTTGTTAATGAAAATTTCTCGTCTGCGTATCTGCACAATAGCACACTTCTTAAAACTTCGCCTGAGCAGCTACCTCCCCCTAGGTACATTCACTATTTCTATTGCTCACCCAATACTTCCTCAGAAGTCAGAGGAATACAAATATCAAACAACTAAATTATACTCAACATTTGGCACTTTTCTTTAGAAAGAAGCCTTAAATGCAAGCAATTATATTATTGGGTCTTGATATTGTTAAACAGTAAATATGTACAGAACGTTCTAGTGCTTCTGCATCTTACCTCATCTAACTTTCTAATGTTTCTGCCTTTTTTTTTTTTTTCCCTTTGGCGGAGGGCTCGCTAACGACCTTCTAAGGGACGCCTCTGAGAGGGCGAAGGAAACCGGGACTCACCCGGAGCTCGCCGCCGGGGCCCACTCCGCACCAACTCCGCGGCCGTCCGCTCAGCGCCTCAGGCGCGGCGCCTTTAAATTATTCCCCGCGGGGCCCTCCGCAGCCCCGCCCCCGCCGCGCTGGGAGGGTCGCGCCGAGCCTGCCGCGCTGAGTGCGACCCTTAAAGGGACCGGAGACCAGCGGGAGCAGGGAGTCCTCTTCCGGCTAGAAATGAGAACACATTCATTTTCCCGTTTATTTAACACTCGCCCTACCTCTGTCCCAGTCCAGTGTCCGACGCGACTGACCGCGCCCCTCACAGGGCGCAGCACGCGGCGCTGTATAGGGTGTACATGATACGTGGGAATGGTGGACCAGCATGTTTGTCATCTGTGGGACAAAACGTAGGTGTGGCTCAAAACAGAAATGCTTTAGCATCATTTCTTTTTCCCCTATTGAGTTAAAAAAGGTTGAAAGGCTTTTTCAAACAGCAAAAAAGAGAAGTGACTCATGTTACTGAAGTCAGACTATAATATAAAACAGAAATGGAAGGAAAATTTTATTTCTCTTGCTTTTGATTTGGTCACCTTCTCATTTTGTTTTAATTCTTTTGACTGCAGTTAAATATTTTCCTCTCCTCCGTTATTTCCTCCTTAATTTCCTTTTAGATTTTTTTTTTTACTTTACTTTGAGTATCAACATTTTGTTTTGTTGCCTCAGGATTTGAGGCAACAAATACGTGTTTGTTTTTGTTTTTTTACTTGAGGTATAGTCGATTTAAAATGCTGTATTAATTTCTGGTGTACAGCATAGTGATTCATTTGTGTGTGTGATTCATATATATGTATATATGTGTGTGTGTGTATGTATATACACACACGTGTGTGCTGTACAGTAGGACGTAGCTACTGGTCCCTGAGCTATACAGTAAGACCTTGTTGTTTATCTATTTTATACATAAATGTGTTTTTGATAGCTATAATGCTGATTCACTCCAAGAGGCATTGGGCAGGTCAGTATTTTAATCTGAATTTATCTTTCTTCAAGTTGAACTAAGATGCCAGGATTTTTTTTTTTTTTCTTTCTTAAAGGCTAATAGGAGTTTTACAGTCTTTGTATCCCATTACCCTATCAGAGAAACAAGGATTTTCTTGATACTTCTAACTTTCTCAAGCCTCCATATATGTGTCTTTGAACATCTAGTCTCTTCATCTGAACTGCCTTGGAACCCCCTACCCCTTTATTTAGTCATGCTGACATCTTTTTCCTGTCAGCACTACAATTCTTCTGAATGTCTCCAAATAAGTGGGTTGTATTGGCTTGAACAGGCAAATATCCTTCTTCTGTGTTTCAGCAAAACAAAAATCAGCGTGTACTCATGTGCAGTATATTATATTCATGTGTAGTATATTATAGGTCTTACCCATGTGTAGCTGCTGAATTCTGAGTTCTTTAATTCAATTTTAAGTTATTTATTCAATCATTCTTTACTGGGGTTAAAATCATTTCAGGGCTGGGATTGTGGTGGACACTGAGGATAAACCAGAAAAACAGTCCTTGACCTTATTTTATAGAACTTATAGCCTAGAAGGGAAGGCAGACATTTAAAAATGACTTTTTAAAAATTGACAAATTTTACAATAAAAATGTAGGAGACCAGGGAAATTTTTTGTAATAATCTTGTAAATCACAGAATATAGAATTAACTATACTTAAGCATTTGGGGATGCATGGTAATATACATTTGATTAGTTTGGCAGAATTTTAAGCTAAATTTGGACACTGTAAAATGGAATAGCTAAGTCAGTGCAAACTCACAGTTTACTTTAAAAGACTACTTTTATTTCAAATATACACAATGTAAGTAATTTAACAATGTGTGATCTTGATAGCTGTCACTGGGGAATTTTTAATAGCTAAATAATTTGTATTTAGTATAACAACAAATTTAAGCTTTAGAGGGCAGTATTTCAACACATTCTCCCTCAAAATTGCACTATTAGTAACATCTTTAAAAATTAAATAAGAGGAGGTGTCTGAATTAAGATACATATTATAAACCCAGTGCATATGTCACCTTTCATTTAAAACCACGTGGATCAAGTACTTGTGGCTTAAAATTAAAAAAACTAGTTCATGTTGTAAAAATATAACAGAAAGTTACAATACATATTATTCAATACTGTACTCAATACTTAACAAGAAAAAGGAAAATAAACAAAAAATAATGGAATGAGAGGACAGAGAAGAAGTTCTAGCTTTTGTCAGAAACAAAGTATAACCTTGTTTATAACAAAAGGGGTAATTCTTAATTTGGCATCATTAAATATTTTTACTCTAGGGAGAGATGAATGAGATATCAAAGTTCTGTCAGGCTCCATAATGAAATTTTGCAAATTCAGGGCTGCAAAAGTTGAAGCAGACTTTGTAGATAACATACTAACCCTTCTTTTTCAAAGAAAAATTTTATTGAATGAAAGGTTCTTTAAATTCTATAGTACTTTACAATTTTCAGCAGTTTCACACACATAATTTCATATAATCCCATGATAACTTTTTCTTGATCCCCTACTCCTATGTTGCCCCTCCCCCCCAACTGGTAACCACTAGTTTATCCTCTGTATCTGTGAGTCTGCTTCATTTTTGTTTTATTCACTAGAGTGTTGTATTTTTTAGATTCCACAAAGAAGTGATATCATACAGTATCTGTGTTTCTTTGACTTATTTCACTTAGCCTAATGCCCTCCAGGTCCATCCATGTTGCTGCAAATGGCAAAATTTCATTTTTTTTTATGGCTGAATTATACTAACACTTCTTAATATTCCTGTTGTTTTATTGCGTACACAGAACAAAACTCCAGTATTTTCTGGACACCTCCGTTTCTTTAGATGCATGTCTCTTTCTCACAGATATCACTAAGAAATCTAGTACTTGATTTCACCTGAAGACAAATAAATTATTAGATAATCTTTTAAAAAGGAGAATGAAACCCATGTGTCTTCAAAAGGTCCATGAAAAAAATATCACTAGCCAATTTTTTTCCCAAGCAATCTTCTTTTATTTTTTTTTTTAAATTTTCTTTTAAAATCCTCCCTCAGGCTACTTTTAAGACAGTAAAATAAAGGATCAGAAAATAGTCACTTATGCTACCAAATCACCAGGAGCAGAAAATGAGCATGTTCAGAACCTGAAGTAGAAAACAGTGATTCATAAAAACCAACCCCACTTAAGCCTTTGCTTTTGCCTCAAATTCATAATTATTTCAGATAATAGCATCCTCTTCTAGATTGTTTTCTCCAGTCTGTATTTTCTGCTCTTTAAATAACCTCACATCTCAGTGAATTTTTTTTATTTTAGTGTGTGATGTGTGGGTATGTGTGTGTAAAGTATCTTCAACAGCCAAAAAACTCTTGGAGGGGGCATGTAGGTGAAGGAGGTGAGGTTGTAACACTGGCTTCACTTAGGTGTTCTGTAGTGTTTTAGTTTGTAAAAGAGTGTCCAAAATTTGCTGCATAATTTTAATTGTTTTTTATTGTTCTTTTTCTCTTTTTAATGGAGGACTAGGGGTTGAACCCAGGACCTCGTGCATGCTGAGCACGCGCTGTGCCACTGAGCTATACCCACCCCACCTTGCTGCACGTTTAAATGCCTTTTTACTTACCATCTCTCTGTATCTACAGATCTTCATAAACAATGAGTGGCATAATTCGGTGAGTGGCAAGAAATTTCCGGTCTTTAATCCTGCAACTGAGGAGAAACTCTGTGAGGTGGAAGAAGGAGATAAGGTGAGTTTTCTAACACAGTTCCATTTTATGCCAGGTTTCTTTGTTTCTTACCATTCTGAGCTCCCAACCCTCATTCCATGTTCAAATAGACGTGTCATGAAAATATGGTTTCCAGGGCGTCTTGGTACATAAAGGGCGCTCGGGAGTCATGTAATGATGATGAGCTGGTGCTTCTGGGTGTGGTGATTCTTATCATGTTATTTTCCTAGCTTGTTTTGCAGTTAAAATCTTGTCTATATTTATTGTACAAACAGACTGCATATGAAGTGATTGGTCATAGGTTTAAAAAAGCAGAAAGATCCTTTCTTCATAAATTTTTTTCTTAAAATGCAAAGAGAAACTAAAGAAAACCTAATATAGAACTTTTGTAACAATATATTGCCAAGTTATTCATTAAAAATCATTGAATTAATATTAATCAATACCTTTAAAAATTCCGCTATTGAGCTTGGGCAAATCTCCTCTTTGTTTGCTTTGGTTTCTTCATCTGTAAAAGGCAGAATGTGTCTGTCTCATAAAATCGTTGGGAATTAAATGAGTTAATGTGTGTAAAGCAATTGGAATGTTACCTGATATATGGTAAGCCCTCCAATGGTAGCAACTATTAAAATATATTACTATTCTAGGAAATCCAGCATGTACTATGTGTATGGAACACATCATTCCAAAGATTAGGCAGCAGGTGTAATTCCAATATGTGGTATTTGAGTTTGTGCAATGTGGTAGACTTCGAGCTGATGAAGACACAGTACTTCCTTATGAAGGGCTTCAGTCTACTGACTGTATAGGGTTATTGCCTTTGGACCTGCTAATACATTTAGCTCATGAATTGAACTCCCTGTGACTTGCAGGAGGATGTTGACAAAGCAGTGAAGGCTGCAAGAGAAGCTTTTCAGATTGGGTCTCCATGGCGAACTATGGATGCTTCAGAGAGAGGACGGCTGTTATACAAGTTGGCTGATCTAATTGAAAGAGATTGTCTGCTCCTGGCAGTGAGTATTAACCAAACCGGGCAGGTCTCGTAATCTCTAGAAAGCATTCTTGGCTTGGATTGGCGAGTTGTTTTGGTTTTAGAGATCATTACATACTCTCTGCAAACTGAATGAAAAGACTTGTACCAGCTCTTGTATATAAATGTTATCATTGAGCTTATTCTCAGTAAGTAGTCTGCATTCTGGTTCCAGATGACATCAACATCTACTCCCAGAACAGATTCTGCAGTCTGAACTTGGGCAGACCCTGAGTTGAATCAGATTAAACAAATTTTGTTCCTTTACTCTAGAATTTCTGAGCCTTTAACAAAGCCACATGCAGTATGAAGATCCTAGAATAACATACTGGGTTTCTTGAACTTACTTGACCCTTTGAGTGAAAACTCTCATAGAGTTTGTTAGAGGTACCCAGAATACTTCTTTAAAATGAAGCTTATTTCTCTGTAATTTCGCCCACCAAGACACTTCATAAATGACCACTTTTTCTCTTCCTAAAATGTGCATGTTCACAATAGTCTTGATTAAATCATGTTCTTCTTATAGGTGAAGGAGTGAGGAATAAAGAAAAATCATTCATGTCTTTATAAAAATTATATTTTTACACATACTGGTTTTTAAAAAAAAATTCCAGCAGAACAATTACACGAATCAGCACATGAAACGGTGGGGGAGGTGCTGCCTCGTTTTCCCCTCAAGTGGGCATCGCAGGGAAGCCACTTAAACTTAAAGCCACACTGACGTCAGACTTCAGCCAATTTGTATCACCTTTAGACTCTTAACTGGCAGTAACAGAGGCTTATTTTTTTTTAAATCAGCATTAGCAATTATAGTTAATCAAAGTGTCATTTATTATCCAAGGACAGCATAATTCAAAGTATGCAAAAATAGGAAATTAGAAGTTGTGCACAACACAACAACCTGAACCAAAATGCCCTGTCAGAAAAAAGCAGAATTTGTTAAAACTCTCCTTTGCCAGTTTATCTGATCTGTGGATTACGGAATGCTGACTGCCTCTGTCAGCATAAGATCCTAAGGGGGAAAAAAGAGCAAGCATACCGGGGGAAAGGGTGTAGCTCAGTGGTAAGGTGCATGCCTAGCATGCAGGAGGTCCTGGGTTCAATCCCTATTATCTCCATTAATGAATAAATAAATAAACCTAATTATCTCACAGTAAAATAAAGTTATCTAATAAAATAGACATTTAATAAAATAAAATAAAATTCTTAAAATAACATCCCAAATCATGTTTGATTAAGTTTTGAAGTGGCATACAGTGTAATGCAGAGACAGAAGACTACAGTAGATAAGGAACCAATTTCAGAACATTATGACCTAAAGAGCTCTTCACAGTTATGCTTAAGAAAAGAAGAGATAGGTCATCCTAAAACCATTGGGCACTAGACTAGAAAATATTGAACTTTACAGCCTGACCATTCAAATAATAATTATGATATTGTTGCTGAAAGTTCGGCCCCCAAATAACTCAGAGACTGGGTCTTAGAAGAAAAGAGGCAGCTTTATTACTTTGGCCAGCAAAGGGGACTCACAGCAGGCTAATGCCTTCAAAACTGTGAACTCCCTTGGGGTTAGGGCTTAGTGATTTCATAGATGACCAAGGTGGAGCATGAAAGGTGATGCTAACAACCGGTGGGAGTGTAAGAGGTGGTAACGATCAACAAGGGTCTCAGATGAAACTTCCTCCTGAATCTTGATGAGTCCATCTGGCATCATGGGACCTCACGTGATCTGGAAGGTCATCAGTCCATGACCTTCCTTATCTGGTCAGAGTCATCTGGCGCTACGGAGGAACTCTGGGGGGTCTGGTCATTCTCCTGAGGTTATCGTCCCGTGACTCCCTTCCGGGGGAGTAACTCAGATGCCAAACAAGATTGTAAATTTTAATTATCAGAGCAAAGTAAAAATCAAACAGTAGCAGCAACAGCTTTCACAGTGGGCCTGGGGCTGGAGCAGCATCTGGTCAGTCAGGTTTGCTGATCGTTCCAAAAGCAAGCAGTAAGCATAAAGCCAAGAATTTATTAGCCTAAGTGCGGCCATTTTATTATTTCTCCTTCAAAATTAGTGGCAAAACTAGGAGTTTCACAACTTAAAATTTTGCTAAAGAAAAGCTCATGGATAAAAAACCCAGGGGTCACTTAACTTTGTGTGAATTGATTGGTTATATCCAGATGGAAGGTTAAAAAGTAAAAATAATTATTGAGGCATTATTAATGGTCTGTAACAGTAAATTGTCACCCACAGTTGTATCACACAGTAAGTGAAATCTTGCTGGAACTCTGATCTGACTAAGAAGTCACTAAGTGCCACTCTTACAAGCTGTGTGTGTATCAAACTGTGACCAATTCCTAGGAAGTTGCTTTGCTGGGGATATTCAGAATGAGACAGACGGAGCAGTAGGGTTTAGATACCAAACTCTCGTTACCCTTTCTACCTAGATCTCGCTATGTCTGCAAGCAAGTAAGCTCTAAAACAAGTCATTTTAACTTTTTCGGTCATCTTTTTTAGAAAAGGAGGTTAGACAAGATTGCTTGCTGAATTTCTTCTATTTGCTAAAATTCTCTAGCACACAATTACCCAAAGTATTGACTATTTTTTTCATGTAAGATTTCTATGGAAGTTTAGATTTGGGATGTGATCCCTTTTTCAGACAATGGAGTCAATAAACAGTGGAAAACTGTTTCCCAATGCGTATCGAATGGATTTAGGAAATTCCATCAATATATTACGCTACTGTGCAGGCTGGGCCGACAAGATCCAGGGCCGCACCATACCCAGTGGTAAGTAGCTTTGGGGAACCACAAGGGGTGAGGGTCGAAGTTGTTGAGGGACACTTGGTGGGGTTGGTGACGCAGGTTCGTAAAAAGAATTTACCGAAGGCAAGGAAAGTTCAAGAACAAAGGAAAGTTTAAGAGGTACACTGCTACACAGACGAGAGGTGCCTGCGTGTCCACCGAGTGTGAGCGTGCAAGGTCTATTACCGGGGAGGGGCTGTGAACACAAAGGGGCTGTGAACACTGATTGGCTGTAAGTGAGGTAAGGGGCTTTGGTATATGGGAGGAGAGTGGATTTAGGACTCCAGTAAATGGAGACACGGGCTGACACGAGCAAGGTGGAATTTATGTTCCCATAAGGAGGACAGTGGGCCGAGACAGGTCAGTCCGAGCTACAGTGAGGCCAGTCATTTCCAAGGGCGGCTACCCGTGCTAAGGAAAATGCCCGTCAGGAAAGGTGCACTTTGTTCTGTTGCGGGGTTGCAGGGGGACATCTGAGAGCCCAGGAACAGGGGTCGCAGGGCAGGCCCCAGGTTGAGCTGCAGGGCTGAGGAGATTCCTGTAGAAATGAATGCTCCCAAACTCTCCCTTTTAAAGATGTCAGCCAAACAGGGCAAAATGATCTTCTTCTTGATTTTGAGACAGTGCAGTTCTCAACCTGGAAGATTCATCAGATGGCTTTTAGAATTGTTTCAGCATAATCATGCAGGAGATAACACTACAGATATTTTAGAAAATATTTAAAGTGTGAACATTAGTATGCCCACAACGACTGATTTAAGGCAGTTTTCTTTCCAAGGGCTCAACCTTTCCAAGTCTGGCCTCTGAAATTATTTATTTGTGTTTGATTCCAATGGGGACATTTGTATCCTTTCTATAACTTAATTATTTAAGCCCCTTTGTATGTTCCAGTATGAGTCAGTTATGGTCACCTGTGCCTCGTCCACCTCAGTGTAATTGCAACAAGTTAATTAAACAAACGAATTCACATTGATCTCAAACAGCTTCGAAGAAAGAGGGGCCTGTGTTTATAGTCCAGTATAAGAATTTGTGTGAGTGAATGTGTATGTGTTTTAGTATTTTAATTGAGTATGCGTGTAATGGAATAGGAATACGAAAAAGGGTCAATTTAGAAAACACTAAGAGTGGAATTTAATTCATGTAAACTTACTGACCGTAGCCTCCAGGACTGGCCCTGATGAGTAATTCCAGTCTAGCTGGAGCACCCAGCCGGTTAGAAGTGATAGGAAATGAAAGGGGGAGAGTGAAACCATAGTGGGACCAAGAACTGTGGCTATTTTAGAAAGTTTTACTTTATCCTTTGACAAAATAGGAAAAGCCACTTAAAGCCAAATAGATCTTGCTAAGGAGCTTTCTTGCTATGATAGTCGGGAAGCTTTTGCGGAAATTAGAAAAGAACAAAACAGAGCACAGTGCAACCTCAGGATGATCGCATCAGCCTGTGAGGAATGTGAATCAACCAAATCCAGGTGGGAAAGTAATGTCTTTTACTTCTGGCATTTGTTGTGTGTGTGTGTGTGTGTGTGTATTGAGAGTTTGCTTTTATCAGTTGGTTGGCAAACAGAGAGAACTTTGTTAGAACCAGTCGGTAGGAAAGGCTTATCAGTCATGGGGAGGTATTTTTTTAATTCTACTACTTTTAATTTTACTATTTTTAAAATTATCTTATGTACTTTAAAAACATGTTACCATTATTGGTAGAAGTTAAAACTGTCAGAAACAGAACTCTTAATAGTTTCTTTCTTAGCCACACACCTTTATTTTCTTTCTTATGAAAGAAAGAAAACTTTGGAAATAAGTATGATTGAGAAAACAGCCCTCCTATAGGACCAGAGATAGAGTAAATATCTTACAGATCTTTTCCAGTTTTGCACCTTTGCTTTGACCTGACTCAGTTTTATGGTTCTTCTCATTTCAAATTACTATCTGAGGGCTCAGTTTTTCATTTTGTAAATGGTTGGAGATATGTTTTTCTGTTAACTTATTGTCTATGTGTTTCTTTCACATCAACCCCAAACCACCATCCTGTGAATGTCAAGCACAATTGTCTGTAAATGATCGTGTGTTTTATTTTCCAGATGGAAACGTTTTTACTTACACAAGAAGTGAACCTATTGGTGTGTGTGGCCAAATCATTCCTGTAAGTTGTTCTATATAATTTTCAATCTTAAAAAAAATAATGAGTTGTATTTCATTTCATAATGGAGCTTTCTCAGGCAAAAACGAATGCTTAGACTTTTGCTAAATGTGAAGCAAATACAGTAATTGTTCAACTCCGTGTGACTGAACCCCTTGCATATGAACCAGGTAGTCCAGAAACCAATCTATATTCTCTTGTGTGTGTTTCAGTATCGCAGCATCACCAAATCTTAATCTTTTACTGTACGATTTGTTTTTAAACAGCTGTATTATATACTCTGTTTTAAGACCCATGTACATAGCAAAGTGGTCCTTGCTGGCCCATCTGCTGCAAGCGGACACCAGCCATGTCAGTGTAATACGGCCACCAATGTAACACCCTCTGCTCCTCACTGGGACTTCTCATCATGGACAATAGTAGCAACCAGAGTGCTCAAATCCGGAGTGAAAGCTCTTAATTAAATGGAAGAAACCGTGCCACAGACATTTGGAGCACAGTATGGAATCTATCCTAGCCTTAGATAAGAAGCTTTGATGCTCCAAATTCTTCTTACACAAAGCAGCATTTTTTAAAGCAGAATCATGAAGATTTCCTGTTAAAGTATAACAACTAGGAGACTATCAATGATTTCACTTATCTGACATATTCAAAGCCAGGCAAAAGATGGTAAAGTGTCCTGAAGTTCTCAGATGGGGAAGTGGCAAATGACGTATCTTCTGCTCCAATGAGATTGAAATCCACATTTTGAATGAAATTGCTCATTAATTCAGAAATTCCAATAAGATCCATAAAAACGACACAATCCTGAATACTAGTAATTGTTAATATTTACTGCAGTCCTGTGATGAACCAGTCACTGTGTTAAGCATTTGACCCACTTTCTCTGTGAATCCTCAGGAGAGCCTTCTTATCAGCACTTACAGATGATGAAATCATGCCCCAAACGCCCACAGCTTGTCTGAGCTCACAGGGCTGCTCGTGACTGAGCTGAGTTTTGAACCAATCTGCCATCCTCCAGGCCCTAGACATCTTTGTCTTTAGCGAGATGCTTGCCTTGGAAACAAATACCACTAAATATTATTCCTGGGGTAATAGTTATAATTAAAGATGAACAGGGAGGGAGGAATAATTACCTTTTTTGAAACACTTATAGATAATTTGTAGTATGTTTAGTAGAAAGGCTTGATTTCTAAACCATGCGATGATTTTTTTTTCCTGATAGGGAAAGAACTCAAAATAACAGCACTTGATAAAATTTTATGACTTTCTCCTGCTCCCTTCTTGTATCCAGTTTATTTGAAGTTTTTTTTTAAGCATTTATGAATTGCTGTTAGTGATGTACTTAATTAGAATAAAACCAGATGATTAAATAAAAGCTACTGCAATTCCTATTTAACATGTACCAGGAGTGTGTGATGTAGAAGTTAGATGAACAAATGTGGCTTTCAGCAATACAAAGAATCTCTTGTTATCTGTTGCCTTCTAGTGGAATTTCCCGCTGGTCTTGCTCATTTCTAAGATAGGATCTGCCCTTAGCTGCGGAAACACAGTGGTTGTCAAACCGGCAGAGCAAACTCCTCTCACTGCTCTTCATGTGGCGTCTTTAATAAAAGAGGTAAGTTTCCTAAATCAAAATACGCACAAGAGGTCAGGAGTCCTAATTTACAACAGGAACGCCTCATCTGGTGCTGCTGTAAACGACATTGTCTGCCAATAGCTCCTGTCTGGGAGGGACGCTTTTGGAAGCCATACTCAAAAGCTTCGTATCAAACAGTCACTTTTTTATTCCCTTTGCCCAACTCTCAAAAGTGCAAATTCATGTTGAAACTGATAGTTTTCTTTCAAATGTTAAAATGTAAGTTAGTTTATAACTGCTGCTAATGACCTGGAAATTCTGAGATTTCGTTTAAACTTGTCTGTCCAAAGGCTGCAGGCGTCGGAGCTAATACACTTGCTTGTGGCTTTGGGCTACGTTACTTCTGAACACATTCACCTGTGACGGAATGTACCTATATCCTCTTTTCTATTAGGGTTCCCTCTGCATTTACCTTCTTGCTCAAAAACTGGCAAAAGAGCACATAAAATTTATTTTCATCAACTATCCAGATAGTTTTAAATATATTTTTTCTTGCAAACAACTTATTGTTCTTTGTCTTTCATATCTTACCAAAAATTTAAAAATGAGCGCTAGTCTCTAGAAATATAAAATTTAGGAAATTTGAACGTGCATCTTCAAAATATTCTTTACTTCAGACTAAAAGGAAGCACAAGAGATGTCAAAATGAGACATTTTGATGCAAATAATGTGAAATGTTGATGTGTTATTTCAGTTGCCACACTGCTTTAGACTTGATAATACTTTACGCGGGATTGAAATCAATCTTTGAAGCTTAATCATGATTGAAGTGACCACCCTTACCTAACTTTTTTCAATTAATTAATGCCAATAGGAATTTGCAACCCAGTTTGGTATGCCCGGAGCAATCAACAGGTAGAAACTGAAAATAATAAGATCTCTTTAGTTTCTTATTTTTAGATGAATAATAAATGCATTGTGTTCCTCCTATGTGAGTAATTTACCAAGCACTTCCACACATACTATCTTTCTGAGTTACTATTATGGAATTTAAGACAGCCATCATGGAGGCGATGATTCCTAAGAGTTAAACGTGAACTTAACCTGTGGAGAAATAGTTCCTCAACAGTGCAACCCTGGAGGTTAACTTAAGTGGGCAAAACAATGATATAACAATAAATAATAAAACCGCTGATGTGAATCTTTCATTGTAGAGCAGCTCATAAAATGAGCATAAGAGGCAGCTTTGATCCCATCCTCTCCTCTTTTTCTCCCTGCAGTTGAATCATCAGTTCTGTCATAACGATTTCACTTGTTACCTTTTAGGTAGGGTTTCCTCCTGGAGTCGTGAATATCGTCCCAGGCTATGGACCTACTGCAGGGGCAGCCATTTCCTCTCACATGGACGTAGACAAGGTGGCCTTCACAGGATCCACACAGGTAAGACCATCTCCTCCGGCCAGTAGTTAAGAATATCTGTGTCTCTAACTCTTGGAAGCATGCTTTGTTACTATTGTTTTTATGGGCCGAGTATTTTATTTTTTTCTTTTCTTTATTAAAGTATAGTCAGTTTACAATGTTGTGTTAATTTCTGGTGTACAGCATAGTGTTTCAGTCATACAGACACATACATATACTCCTTTTCATATTCTTTTTCAATATAGGTTACTACAAGATACTGGGTATAGTTCCCTGTGCTCTACAGAAGAAACTTGTTGTTTATCTATTTTATAGATAGTAGTTAATATCTGCAAATCTCAAACTCCCAGTTATCCCTTCCCACCCCCTTTATGTTACTATTTTTAAGCCGGCATTTCCTTAAAACAAAAGTTCTCTTAATAATTTATTCCTCACTCTGGTTTTCACACATGTTTCTAGAACATAAGCAGGTGTCATTGAGGTGAAACTAAGCTAAGATATGAGCTGGACCCCAAAGGAGGGTAGGATTGGAGGCCCCCCCCAGTTGGTGGGCAGATAATGAGCAGCAGGGAGAGATGAGATGGGGGGACGGTGGTGAATGTGTCAGTTTGTCTATATAGAGGTTTCTGGATTTCAATAGAGGGATGAAAAGACAAATAGGTCAGTTATGGTTGGATCATGGTATGTCAGATTGACCAGAAGAAAGATGACGTTCTGATTAAAATGGTAAATAACCTCCTGTCAAGCCATGTGCATCAAGATCAGCTAGCGTGTTCAGTGTATCTGTTTTCTTGAGTGTTTTTCTGATTCATTGTATGTTTACGCTTGGGTAGAGGAGACTTTGATACCTGAAAGTCTAAAATCTGGAAAATGCCATTTAATATTTCTCCCAAATGAAACGTAACTGTGGCACAAACATCATAAAAATTTAACGTGCTAAGTAAACCTGCCTTCATGAGAGCAGATTAAGCCTCATCCTTTGTAACGCTCCATTTTAGGTGGGCAAAGTGATCAAAGAAGCTGCCGGGAAAAGCAATCTGAAGAGGGTGACCCTGGAACTCGGTGGGAAGAGTCCTTGCATTGTGTTTGCTGATGCCGACCGTGAGTAAAAGCCACTCTGCTAACTTCTCTCCCTTCATCCTTTTTGGTGTCTGGTAACGTCATACAGTGAAGAGTTTGCTTCTAATGTCCAAGTGTAAGGCACTAATTGGAGTCCAAAATTACTCTTAAACATCTTAAATTGTTCTAATGTTGCAACACTGGGTAAGTTTAAGTCTAACACAGACTCGATTTCTTCCTTGTTTGGAATAGACTGCTGTTTTCTCAGCTGAACTCTGGAGACGCTAACTGTTTTGCATTTAGGGGCCACAATATTGTTTTAAAAATTCCATACCTTTAAATATTAGCATCACCTTAAGTATGGTGAAGTACCCCCGGACATGTTGCACTGAGACCAACAGGAGAGACAGCAAGTTGCCCATTTGTCGTCTCCCTTCTCTCTGGATCACACGTTCATTGAAAGAAATGGCTGGTGGATTTGAGTGATTTCTTCATTTTTTTAAGCAGGTATAGTTGAATTTACATACATTAAATCTGTAATTATGATGTGACTCCACTCTGTAATATCCTAGGTCCCTTCTGATTATATTATCGAGTAGAATCCCACAATTTTTTCCCTCCTAAATGGGAGCTGGTTAGCAGAAAAAGAAGGGCAAACGTTCATCCAACTTTTTCTTTAGCAGCTGCATTATTGGTATGAGGCGATAAACACAAATGGTGCATGGAATTGGCCAGTGTTGGTATTGCGATCTTAACTGAAGTTGTTTAGAGCACGATGTGACAAGATTTCTGATGGTACCAAACCTTTCTATAAACTGCTTCTGCTACAACATACGCAGATGTGACTAGTTCACAAAATAAAGAACAATAACCAACTGCTAGAATGTAAAATGAAATCTTCTGCATTTAGGAAATTAAAATGCAAATAAAACTTTCTCCTGGTCATTTAGGATCTACTAATGAAGCAAACTGTGTCTTCCTTTTAAGGCCCCATTCTACCATCTCAAATAAACCAATAAGAAGAGTTTATGGCTATATATGAAATGATATGGCACATTTTAGATAAATTTTGAAAATGTTTTTCCTAGCTTTGTAAGGTGGGTGAGCAATTCTGAATCTTAGTTATTAGTTTTTTGGATTTTTTCCCCTCAGAAATATCATTTTTTTCTATTGATCAAGGTATCTAAGAATGTTTTGAAATTTTGATTTAATATAATGGATAATTAATATTTTCTTTGTCATTTAGTTAAAACCTGAGGCCTGAAAGAAATATTCACAGTCATCTAAGTAATTATGAATGGAGATATTTATAAGATCATTTGTGGTGAGATTTGATCTTAGGACGCTTTCCACATTCTTGATATTGCCCATATGAAAGCTGTAACAGTAACCACTATTTTTTTCAAATTCTACTATTTTTGCTATCATTTGTGTAGCAAATAAAGGATCAGAATGGTTAATTTGTCACTTGGCTGGTAAGAGATAGAATATTTTGAATCTATGTCTAACTATACGACTCATGCTTTTTTATACCACCATATTGTGTCTGAGAAATAGCTATAAAAATACATAATCTTTAGAAAATCTTTCTTCTTTAACGTGAATATGTCCTTTGCAGTGGACAATGCCATTGAATTTGCGCACCGTGGCGTATTCTACCACCAGGGCCAGTGTTGCATAGCTGCATCCCGGCTCTTTGTGGAAGAATCCATTTATGATGAGTTTGTTCGAAGGAGTGTTGAGCGGGCTAAGAAGTATGTTCTTGGAAATCCTCTGACCCCAGGAGTCAGTCAAGGCCCCCAAGTGAGTATAAAATGGATGAAATAGCATTCACAGGGCACAAGAATAAAGTATCCTCTAGAGGCCTGGTTTTTAACGAATGCAATTCTTTTCCATCCATCTATCTTCTTAGGTGACAATATTGTAACACTTTGGTGATTAAAAAACAGTGACGCTAACTCTCAATGGGAAAGAAAGCTTCCCGTTTCTGTGTTGCCCAGTTTTCATATCTAGAAACAGTTTAAGAAATATATTGAAAATAAAGATGTGAGGAAAAATAATAGACGGTAAATTTGTTCTCCACAGTCTGTATGTCTCTGGTTTCCTGTATACAGTTCCTGTTCACTTGGAAGTTCTTACATAAGCCTACCACTTATTTCTCCCTCAGAATCAATCCTTTGTCTCAGCTTCTGTCCCACAGATACAGGCAGCTGGCATGCCTCTAAATTCTCTCAAAGTTTTTAGTCACTCTGACCTTCTAATGTACGAATGTCCCGAAAAGTCTTGAGCTTCTAACTTCGTGGCAAACTTCTCATTTTGGTTGTCAAACCCAGTTATTCCCCAGAGTTCCCATTTTCTTCTGTCTACTTACAAACATTGTCAGTAAGAGTGTCTCTCTCATCCCAAGGCCCTCTTCCTTACACAGTTCTCTGTGCATTGTCTGTTTTCAAGCTCCTGGAACTTTGGTTTTAAATTTACTCTTGCCCTTTGAGGTCTTGACCTAGAGCAGACTTTCTCAGCAGGGGACTGTTTTTCACTCTATCCAAAAGGGGACGCCTGGCAATGTCTAAGACATTTTTGGTTGTCACAAGTGCAGAAGGAGGTGATACTATTGTCACCTAGTGGGTAGAGGCCAGAGATGCTTCTAAACATCTTGCACTGCACAAAGAGAGTCCCACAACAAAGTGCCAGTAAGGCTGCTTATGCTGAGAAATTCTGCTCTACAATCTAGACATTTAGCTTAGAGTCTTTATTCTCTAACACTAAAGATTATACACTGTTCAGTGCTATTGACTTGAAACAAACACTATTCTTGACTTATTCACTAAGCAAAAAATAAATTGAATTAACCAACATTAATTGAACACTACTACCAGCAAAGTCCTGGGATAGGTACCTGGCAATGCCAGAAGAAACAAGGAGGATATACTACTGATCTCATGGCATTTACAACCTAGATGAGTTGAAAGCTGTGGCTAGCTAGCTAGTTATCAGGGTAAAGGAAAAGCAGTTGTCTCATTTGAGGTGTATATATGCACACACATATATATATATAGAGAGAGAGACATGGGTGGATAGAAATGTATATGTGAAGAGGAAAGGAAAGAAGAGAGAGGAAGGGAAAATACTTAATATTACACATTATTGGGCAGTATTTCCCCCCATCAGGAGATCTGCAAAATTTAACCAGAGCTCAAACACTGAGCTAGAATAGTTCATTTTTCCTAAGAGAAGGGGGTTAAAATAGACTTTAGGAAATTCCTGTTCATAGAATTCTTAAGTAAATAATCCATTGACCTAACTGCTTAACATAAGACTTTAATCTTTGTAAGTAAACAGGTTTTTATCACAGGTTGCACCAAATAAGTAGAATCAGTAGCTATGCTGGGACTTAGAGAAGCAGAAGACTGAAAAGCCCCTGGGGTTTCTTTACCCTTCAAAATACCATCTGTTGTCATGAGAGCGAGCTTACGGGAAGAGACGCTCATGTACTAAGCTTTAATAGTATTCTAATGTGTAATGTAAATTTACATAATGTAAATGTTTATGCATTCTTCGGTAAAGTCCTTTTCTAGTTTGATTTCATAGACCAAAGTGTACGTTTCCTTGAGAAGTTGGAAATAACAGTATTTTCATTTGAAAAAGAAGTTATGATAGCCACATAAAAAATTATCTTTTTCAATCCATTAACTCTAAGGAATCAAAGATCTTGCACATTCAGACACCTCAGAATGTATACTTTGTGACTGTTACAACAATATCATACCCTATTACATTTCATAGACTAGCCTATGAGCTAATGGCCCATCGCACAGAAAAGACCCCTGCTACGTTCTAGCTTTACTAAGAGGTTCCTGAGGGCCAACAGAAGGCCAAGTTCAGATATGGTCAATCTGAGACCTTCTGAAGAAGGTCTGTATTTATGGTGAATCAAAATTAGGCAGACCAAACTGAGTATGTCCCTAAGTATAACTGAAAATTCCTATCACTTGTCCTCAACTCTAGTGTGATGTTCTCAGTCTTTCCTGTGCATTTGAATCACCTGAGGATCTTGTTAAAAATGCACATTTTGATGCAGCAGGCTTGGGGTGGGACCTGAGAAGCACGTTTTCCTACCAGGTAATGCAGGAGCTGCTGACTGTAGGACCACATTGTCAGTAGCCAGACACTAACATATGAAGTCCTGTGTTTTTAGAAGTTAGTCACCATCTAAGTTTTCCAACAAAAAAACAGGTCCTATGAGCCTCTACCTCCCACTGCTTAAGCAGGAATTGGAGTGTCACCATGTATCCACTCTGGTCACAGGCAGGGAAAAGGTATGACTTGGGGAACACACCTTGAAATAGACATTAAAAACCCTAATTTTTGAGGGCATAGTCAGATTAATATCTCAGAACAGGCCAGAGAAGCTTTGTGTGAAGTATGCAGATCCCTGTGTATTTACTGACAAACCAGAATATCTTGACCAGGCAGAGCTACCTAACACCACCCCTTAGTCTGGTTGTATTAAATATTATGCAGTAATTTAAATATTACTTTTTATTAAGCCAGCAGTTCGACTTCCTTAATCTGCTGTAAATGAAGGAAACTTTTTTTGAATGTTCAATTAAATATGGTGTGCTTAGAAGCATTGAACAGCATTGCACCAAATATTGTGCCAAATTTTAGAAAGTAGTTTCTGATTTCAAATAGCACTTAATCTAATTGGATATGGGAGCTGGATTATGTGCAGTCGGAGCTTTATGAAACTTTTTTCTGGGCCTTGGAAGACAGAGGAGATTGCAAAGTCAAAGAGGAAGATAAAGAACAACTCTCTTTAAGTCGGGAGAAGAGACAAGGTACATTGGCAAGAGGCCCCGACCTTCATCTTGAATCTCAGTGTTTTTCCTTTACAAGTTAACCCCAGCCACACCTGAGACAAGGCAGCCTTCATCAGTGATGTAGAGTCCAAAAGGCACCCGATACTTCAACCTCCCCAAATAGGAACTGAGGCAATAGGTAACCCTGGTTCCAGTGCATGGAGGAGAGGTGCGTGCTCCTGATGTTCCAGGCGAGAACTCTGAAGTCATTTCTTTCCTTATTAAAATATTGTTTAACAAACCATTGAAGTTCTGTAATTCTTATATTTAGATGTGGCCCATTTAACAAAGCAGGATGGCGACAGTCAGGACAGGTCAGACGTTGGAACCAGACGCACTGACTGCCCCAGGGGACCTGAGCCGGGTGTGAACCCAGGCTGTGGTCAGCATGGACCTGGCCACAGGGCGTGGTCAGAAATTAGGAGAATCAGAGGTCCAGGGATCTTCCTAAAGTTCCAAAGCATCTGCTTCCCAACTGCCATGTCTAATTAAACCCAGGGTCAAAGTCCTCTTTTTCTTCATCCACTTTTTTATTTCAGTTAAGGTAAGTATGGTTGATGACTGACTGGCATTTCTTCCATTTATTTCTAAATGACAGTTGTGTGAAAGGTTTACATGTACTTGTGCCAATAAGTTTTTTTTTTTTGCATTAAACAAACACTAAATACAAATATTTGTCTCCAAGATTTCTTCCCTGAAAAGTCCTGAGAATAAAATATACTCAACTGCATGAATCTGAGCCTCAGTCAGCAGTTTTGGCTGAATATTTGACTTCGTAACAATATCCTAGCATATTGAAACCCTTAGTAACAGGCAGGGAAATGTATTATCTTTACAAGTTGCTATTTTTTCCCCTTTTAATGTGGTATTTTTCAATTAGATTAACAAGGAACAATATGAAAAAATTCTGGATCTCATTGAAAGTGGGAAGAAAGAAGGGGCCAAACTGGAGTGTGGCGGGGGCCCGTGGGGGAATAAAGGCTACTTTATCCAGCCCACGGTTTTCTCTAATGTTACCGATGAGATGCGCATTGCCAAAGAGGAGGTAAATGGTTTTATTCTGTTATTTTTGTTGTTGTTACCATATTTTGTCTGCATGTATGTGTACAAAATATCCCTTTAACATTCTCAGCTCTTTGAACCCCTTTTCCAGTAAATGTTACTCTTCATTTCTTTTTTTTTATGGTGGGGGGTGGTAACTAAGTTTGTTTGTTTGTTTGTTTGCTTGTTTGATGGCGATACGGGGGATTGAACCCAGGACCTCGTGCATACTGAACATGTGCTCTACCACTGAGCTATACCCTCCCCACTACTCTTCATTTCTAATACTGATAAAAGATTAGTTATTTTTGATTAAGACTAAAAATAGTAAGGGATTCATTGGGCAGACTGAAAATCTCCAACCAAACACAGATCAGGATGCTTAACATTTTCTAGGTGCTTCCTTCACGTATTTAAACTCATGGAAAATAAAATTCCACATTCATTGTTGCTTTTTCTCCTTTGGAAATAATAGATTTGAAAATAATTGGAAAAGAATAAAGTGATATGCAGTTTTTCTTTTTAAGTTAAAGTCCTTATTTTGGGAAATTGTAGATTCAGTTGCTATTGTGAGAAATAATAAAAAAGATTCTGTGTACTCTTTACCCGGTTTCCTTCAATGGTAACATCTTACAAAACTATAGTATACTATCACAGTAAGTATGTCATCATCGATGACACAGAACAAGACACAGAACATTTCATCACCACGTGCATCTCTCATGTTTCCCTTTGATAGTCAAATTCATGCCCCTCCGGTGCCACTGTATCTTCAACCATTGGCTTTCACTTAACCACTCATTGGTTCATTATTTCTATTATTTTGTCATTTCAAGAAAGTTAAATAAGTGAACTCATACTTCATGCAACCTTTGGGAATTGGCTTTTGTTCACTCAGCATAATTCTCTATCGATTCATCTAGGTTGTTGCATGTAAGGATAGCTTGTTTCTACTTATTATTGAGTAAGTAGTATTCCATAGCATGGATGCACCATGTAAACAGTTTGTTTAACTGTTCACCCATTGAAGAACTTTGGGTTGTTTCCATTTGGGGGCTACTTTGAATAATGCTGCTATAAACATCAGGATACAGGTTTTTGTGTGAACTTCAGTTTGCATTTCTGAGGGATAAGTGCCTACAATTGCTGGCTGGATCATATAGTAACTGCAACTTTTTAAAACTACCAAACATTTCCAGAGTGGCTGAACAGTTTCACATTCTCATTAGCAGTGTATGAACGATCCCAGTTTCTTTGCATCCTTGCTAACATTTGACGTGACTCTTTTTTTTCCCTAGCCATTCTGATAGGTATAATAGCTCCTTGAGGTTTAAATTTGCATTTCCCAAATGGCTGATGATGTTGAACATCTTTACGTGGGCTTATTTGCCATCTGATGTCTTTCTTGATAATGTATCTCTTCATTTCTTTTGCCCATGTTCTAATGGGATTGTTTGCTTTTTACCATTGAGTTTCAAAAGTTCCTTATATATTCTAGATATTGATCTTTTGTTGGCTACGTGTTTTGCAAATACTTTCTCCCAGGCTGTAGCTTGTCTTTTCATCTTCTTATCAAGGTCTTTCTCAGGACAAAAGGTTTTAATTTTGAGGAAGTTCAATTTGTCCATTTTTCTTGTTATGGGTAGTGTTTTTGGTATCAATTTTACGAACTACCTCTTGTTTACTTCTAGATCCAAAAGACTTTTTTTCTGTGTAATTTAAAATTTTTCTCTAAAAGCTATGTTTTACCTTTATGTCTGTGATCCATTTAGGTTAATTTTTATACAAGGTGGGAGATTTAAGTCAAGGCTGTGTGTTTGTTTTTGCCTATAGATGTCCAATTGCTCCAGTATCATTTGTTGAAAAGGCAATTTTTCTTCCATTCCATTAATTCTGCAACTTTGTCAAAATTCAGTTGTGCATGTTTGTGTCAGTTTCTGGGTTCTCCACTCTGTTCAGTTGATCTATGTGTCTGTTTCTCTACAGATTCTCTCTTGATTATGGTAGGTGTATAAGAAGTCTTAAAATTGGGACGCCTGAGTCCTCTCATTTTATTCTTCTTTTCAAAATTGTTTTAGCCAAGCTAATTTCTTTGCTTTTCCATATAAGTTTTGGAATCACCTTGTCCATATATATTCAATAATCTTGTTGGAATTTTGAAAGGAATTGTGTTAAATATATATACCAGTGTGGGGAGAATTAGCATCTTTATTGTGTTAAATCTTCCAGTTAGTGAACAGAGTACGTCACTTCATTTGTTTATATCTTCTCTTATTTCTTTCAATAGCATTTTTTAATTTTCAGTATATAAGTCCCATACATGTTTTATTGGATTTGTACCTAAGTATTTTTTGAGTAATTGTAAATGGTATTTCCGATTTCTGAAGGCAAATGTTCGTTGCTAGTATATACACGTACGTTTGATTTTTGTGTATTTTCTTGTAACGTGTGACATCACTGAACTCAGGTATTCTAGGAGGTTTTCAGAGGTTCCTTGGGAATGTGTATGCAGACAGTCTGCAAATAGAGCCAGTTTTGTTCCTCTGTTTCTAATAAGTAAGCCTTTTATTTCCTTTTCTTGCCCTTTTCACTTGCTGGAACTCCAGTGCTATGTTGAATAAGAGTAGTAAAAGTGGGCATCTTTGCTTTGTTCCCTGTGTGAGGGGACAAGCGTCGGTCTTTATCACTGAGTATGGTGTTAGCTGTGAGATTTTCATAAATGCCTTTAATCAGGTTTAGGAGGTGTCTTTCTATTTCTAATTTTTTGAGGGGGAAAGGAAGTTGGATTTTGTCAAATGCTTTTTCTGCATCAATTGAGATGATTATGTGGTATTTTTCCTTTATTCTATTAATGTGGTGTATTATATTGATTGATTTTTGAATACTGAACCAGCCTTACATCTCTAGAATGAACTTTACTTGGTGATGGTGCGTAATTCTTTGTAGATATTGCCAAACACTATTTGCTAATTTTTTTTAGTATTTGCTGTAGCTGATATTGGTCTCTGATTTGAGGAATATGGTCTGTAGTTTTTATTTTTTTTATTGATAACAATAAAAGGCATTTAGTGATAACTCACTATATGCCAAGTGCCTTATAGGCAATATAAAGCAAACATTTACATGAAATATAATACAAACATTTACATGAAATATAATAAATATACATATTTCATTTATATTTTATATATAGATTTATATTTATAAAATTTATATTCACTTGTATAAAGTTTATCTTATATATCAATAAATACATGTTTATATAATGTATAACATTATGTACATATATTTATATAAAAATATAAAATATTTTCTATAAATATTAAACATTCTCATTTAATTCTCCCAACAACATCTTGAGAGTAATATTATTATATTCTTTTCTTTTCATGAAATCTCTCCAACACTAGAAGAAAGTCTTTATTGAGTCTTCTCTTCCCAAAGACAATCAAATACTCTCTTTTATTATTTTCACATAGCTAGGGTGGTATGATTTTTCCAGAGAAAATCTCAGAACATTTATAAGGTCTAAATTTCCTATGTTATTTGGAAACTAAATAAAATTAAGCATAATATTCTGATCCAAGAATTTTCCTAAACAATGACATGGTAGTTCTCAGCTCTTCATGTTGTATGTATTTCATTACTCTTGTAAATATAACATGTCAAACTTTTATCAACCTTTTTGTCTTTAATTCGTTTTTGAGCCACAAAGTCAACTACAATTTAGAGATATTCTTGTTATCATCCTAAATAATAGAAGAGAAACCCAAGGCCCAGAGAAGTAAGGGGTTAGGTCACATGTCTAGTTAAAGGCAGCTTGGGATCAGCACCTATTTTGCAGCACTAACATTCCCCAACTTTTTCTACTTGACCTACTGTTGCTCATATTAACTTTATTCTCCATTCAATCCACCTAACATGAGAGAATCCCATGTTTTAGGATTGGAACCATTTAGGTTGAGAACCATTCTATTAAAAACTGATAGAATATTAGTGCTAGAAGGAACATTATGAATAATTCAGACCAAAAGTCAAATTTATAGATGAGGTAATTAAGATCCAAAGAGCTTAAGTGACTTGCTACTGTTACAGAATTACAGAGGCATCGTAAAACTAGAATGATTACTTAAGCTCACCTCTCCAACTCCCATCATATCCATCTGTTTGTTCCTACCAGTGGTCAGCCAATATTTTTTTAAACAACATCAGCAAGAGATAACTCACTATTTCTTAGTCATTTCCATGTCTGGACAGTGCTAAGCATTAGAAAGTTCTGCCTCTGGCTCCCTAGGAATCCCTCCCATTAGGTTCTACCTATTGGCCCCATATCTGCCTCATGGCCTTTTTCCACATAAAAGCCATATGTTTGAAAATAGCATTCGTCTCCTATGCTACTCTTCACCCTCCATGTGCTCTCGGCACTGTATTTTTCAGCTGTTGCCCTTCCTAATTTTTTTAGACAAATATATTGCAGCTAAATATTTGGTGAACACAAACTAATTAACATCAGGAAGAATGTTATCCAGAGATCTGACAAATAACTAGAAAAGGCTAGTTTGCCTTTAGGAACTAGAAATTACCTACCTCATAGGCACGGAGGCATTTAAATAAAGACAGGAATAGATTCATTGGCTTTGGGCTATGAAGATGTTACATAATGCACCATAGTAAAAAGGCACTAACTCAAATGTACTTAACCGTCATCTTTTCATTCAATAAACTTGTATTGCAAGTCTGTGATATAACAGAGAATCTGAGAAGGTTATTTTCTTTAACTGCCTACACCCCCAAAAAAGTCATCAAACTAGGAGAAAAGTACAGATTCATATTTGCAAACAGGAAATACATAGAAAAAATGAGAAAGATCAAAAAGCGAAGGCACATGGATATGGATAATCAAACATACTTAGTTTTACTACATTGATTCAGCCTACAACTGAATTACAGCTTTGCACTTATTGACAAATATTTGTCTTATTAGAGCTGTTGTTCTTGCATGCTTTGATTAACACCAGATAGAAAGGACGAGGAAAAAAATCTTTAACCAAGGAAACATTTATTGTTTGCTACTTTAAAGGAACCTGGAGTAATGTGATGTGCTCAAATTAAAATTATGTAAGACAGTAACACATTTCACACAGTAGCTGCTATATGCCTGGTTCCCAGGTTACAGTATCATGGTTAGGTTTGCAGCCCTAGGATTTGTACTCAACCTCTATTGAACGGTAGCCCCCACCTCCCCTCAGCATTTAGATTTAGATCAATGATGAACACCAGAAAACTGTCTTTTCTGATTTTTTCTTCCCAGGAAATTCTGGTAACACTCAGAGAAGCCCCTCTCTTATTTAATTTTAATATATGTTTTATGGAAACATAATATAGGAGCATAATTTTTAAGAGAAAATTGTTATTTTTCTCCCATCTGGGGATGAGATATAGGATAAATTGAGTTTGAGCCGTGCTACCTAGAGGGTCTAGCAAAAGTGGAAGAGCGGTTTAGGCTGGAATGAGCAAATTTGGATTTGTGTTTCCAGTCCCGTGATTACAGTCACTGCCAAGGAACTCATGCTTTAGTTAGCACAGGATGGTTAAGGACTTAAGCTCCTGCAGTAATGGATCATTCTGTTTGATATTTATGAATTGCATAAGATTTGGCTGACGAGTAGAATATGAACAAAATATTATACTGTTTCACCTAACTTGGCTGATTATAAAAAGATCCAAGTCCAGTAGGATAAGTGATATTTCAGTTGATGGTACACTGATATTTAAAGCATAGTTACTGTTATCAGTCATTGCCTCCTCATTTATCCAGTAGAAAAAGCATCGCCTTCTCTGGTTTACTGTTTATGTAGTGACCTGGAAGATGAGGAAAAACTAGGGAGATAATTTACAATATTCCTAAATGGGAAAGAAATTCTGAAGTTAATAATTTCCTGCAAAATTGTAAGTTCTTGGAAGCCAGATTTCAATTCTAGAAAATGATCATTGCCTAATTCGTTTGTATCCCATGTTGTTCCAAAGAGAATTTAACATATGACTATTGCCTGTCCTAACCTACCATGCCAGCAGCTACCATTTTGATTCTTCCACAGAGGTTTGAGATAAGAAGTAAAATCTTAACCAATTTAGAACAGTGTGTAGATTAAAAAGAAAAGTGCAATATCATATAGAATACTTAGTTGTAACCTACTACTTTGATCTATTTCATTCATTTCTTGTGGTATAGATATTTGGACCAGTGCAGCAAATCATGAAGTTTAAATCTTTAGATGATGTGATCAAGAGAGCAAACAATACCTTCTATGGCTTGGCGGCAGGAGTTTTTACCAAAGACCTTGATAAGGCCATCACGGTCTCCAATGCTCTGCAGGCCGGGGTAGTGTGGTAAGTCAGACCCATGTAATGTCATCTTTTCTGTGTTAACCACATTAACAGGCTGCTTTGAACCTTTCTGGACTTTGATTCTTTCATTTGTAATCACATGACCTGCTGGAAAAGCAGTTGTTATCTTAAAAATCAAACAAACTAAAACCCCTGCTATATTGGAAGACTTTTTAGAAGGAAATATATATATATATATATATTATTATTAAAATATATGTATATATTTTAATATTATATATATTTTAACCCTATCCAGCCTTCTGAAATTGCTTGCCCAAAATATTTTACTCATATTTGACTAATGTAATATGAGTGTTATTAAGTAATTCTAGGCACTTGGAACCATGCTATACACAGGGAAGATAAAAGTTCTATTTTAATCAAAGTAATTAGATAGTAAGAAAATATTTATTCACGGCCCTTATATATACAAACACTTAGTTCTTCTATCAGGTTTTCACTCTGGGATTACTAGAGATGTCTGAAGGTCTTGATTTGGAAGCACGTATTGAGTCTTGAGCTGCATGTCTGTCTCATTTTTGACCTGGTTCATATCTCTGATTTTTGTATTTTAATGCAGAGGATGTACATGCTAAGGCTGGGCCTCTCAAACTTGCATCGCCTTCCAGCCCCCTGTCTCTGAAATGCTTTGTTGTCATTTTTTTGTTCCATCAAACTTCACTTTGTCTCCTCAGCCCTGGCAATAGCCCAAGATTATTTTCCCTTCCCAAGAATGTCACACCTTTGTCAGCTAAAAAGTACATACACTTACACTCCTCTAATTTATAATGCTACTTTTTTCCATAATGAGTATGTTAATATTAAAGTTAATGGAGTTGTTAAAGAACTCTCTGAATTTCAAACATTCCAAATTTAGGAGTGTTTCATAGGTTAAATACGATCTGTAACGTCCTCCTTCTCCTTTCAGGGTGAATTGCTATAGTATGCTCCCCACCCAGTGCCCCTTTGGTGGATTCAAGATGTCTGGCAACGGACGAGAACTGTAAGAACAACTTTCTATTAAGATAAATAATTATCTTGATAAAGATGGTTATCATTCCCAGGGAATTAATCCTTCGTTACTGTCTGAATTAGAACCTGCCTTTGGTTTTTCCTGAAGATTCACACTGTCAAAAAGCTTTTTAAATGCTGGATTTACCCCATAAGTGCAAAAAGGTGATGGCAGAGGGAAATATAACTTATTAAGCTCCTATGATTAATAAGGGATCATTCTAAGCCCTTTACATTGTTGCTGAAATATTGCCTACTTTTAGAATTGTTTGCTGTATACATGAATGTAATATACTTGGGAAATGTTTCCAGCAAGAAGGTAGAAACTACAAATTGGTGATTGTAAGAAGTGTGCAAATATAAGAACACTTTAGCTACTTGAATATGCCTCTTACATACATCAATTAAGTGCCTTTATCTCAAAAAGTGTTTCAGTGTAGGAGAAATGATTCTCATATATAGAAATATTTTTGATGTAAATTCTAAAATTTTAAATAACCTGAATGAGTTATTTTTGGTATTAAAATCTAAACTGAAAGGGGAACTCGACTGAGGGAAACATGTTTTATAGTCATGACTAGATTGAGAACATATATATTATATATAAGCATTTATGAGCCTTCAGTTGCTTTTCAAACCAGGACATACTGACTTACTAAAAAAATGTGCACAGATATATTTATACAGAGAAAGTAGTGACAATATGATTGCTTAATTTTGTTCAAGGAATTTCAACCATTTTATTTCTTAAAATATTCTTATATTTATTTAAAAAATTTAGTCATAAAAAGACATTATATTCAAACATAGTGAAGCTATTCATTTTGTAAATAGCAAGTAAAAATGAATCTTAGTTTTTAAAGGTCACAAGAACATTAAATAGCCATGTATTTGTCATTTCACTAAATCAGGAAAATTACAATAAAACAGCTATCTTTGGGGAGCCAGTGAAAAGAGGGTTTATTAAAATGGTCCAACCTCCTTCCCAGTATACATTCATTAGGAAGTTACTATGTATATGAGGCCCCTAGGAGCCCCAGAGACCCGATACCATGTCTTATCCTCCATATAATTGTGGTGGCAGGAAGGGTATTTAATGGATAAAGAAGATGCAGTATGTGTGTATATATGTATACATGATGGAATACTACTCAGCAACAAAAAAGAATGAAATTTTGCCATTTGCAACAACACGGATAGACTCGGAGGGCATTATGCTAAGTGAAATCAGTCAGACAGAGAAAGACAAAATACTGTATATCATTTGTATGTGGAATCTAAAAACGATAACAAACTAGTGAATAAAACAGAAAAGAAGCAGATTCACAGATATAGAGAACAAACTAGTGGTTACCAGTGGGGAGAGGGAAGAGGAGGGGCAATATACTGGTAGGGGTTTGAAAAGAAAAGAGTTATTAAGGATTATGTGAAATCATATGTATAAAACTTGAAAATTGTAAAGCACTATAAAATTTAAAGAATCTTTCATTCAATAAAAAAAATTTTAAAGGTACATAGTGCAAAATAACCTACGTGCATGATGAAATAAACAATAACAGACTGGGAGTCCACACCTCATAGAGGGAAGGAAGGAGTTAAACTGCAGAGCACACTATTGGAGGACAGAGAATCTGGGCACCACTAGAGTGTAACGTTTATGGCATGTCTCTAACTCATTTCCATCTGGCAGACCAGGTCAGCATTTGTGGTGGGGGTAGGTGTGGGAGAAGAAAGTAGAAGATCTATGAGCTCCTTTTGATGCTTTAGATTCTATGGTTTGAACCCCAGTGGGAATTCAGTGGATGAAAACTTAAATGGCAGTGGATGGAATAAGAGAAGACCAAACAGAAAAGATAGGACTTGATCTAGGACATGAAACAAATGTGAGATGTTAGGAAGTAGAGAAGAAGGCATTCTTGAAGGAACATTTCACGTGGCATGTGGAGGGCTTCGTGAATTTGGTAGGCTGGCAGGGACTTACGGGGAGGAAGTGTGATTTCAGAGTTAAATAGGATACAAATTAACAAGCCTTGAATTCAAGAGAACCAGCTTACATTTTATTAGTGGACAAGTGAAAAGCCATGGAGAGCTTTACAATATTGTTGGGGAGGTAGTGTGGCAAAAGATCAATTCATCAAAGTGCATGGCATAGTAAAATCAAACTGCAGTGAGGTTCCACTTCACACCAGTCAGAATGGCCATCATTAAGAAGTCCACAAATGATAAATGTTGGAGAGGGTTTGGAGAAAAGGGAACCCTCCTACACTGTTGTGAGAATGTAGTTTGGTGCAGCCACTATGGAAAACAGTACGGAGCTTCCTTAAAAAACTAAAAATAGACTTCCCATATGATCCAACAATCCCACTCCTGGGCATATATCCAAAGAAAAGTCTAATTCAGAAAGATACATGTACCTGTGTGCTCACAGCAGCACTATTTACAATAGTCAAAAGATGGAAGGAACCTAAGTGCCCATCAACAGATGATTGGATGGTGGGGGGTGGGTATAGCTCATGGGTAAGGCACATGATTAGCATGCATGTGGTCCTGGGTTCAATCTCCAGTATCTCCATTAAAAAAAAAACAAGAAAAATAAATAAATCTAATTACTGCCCCCCCTCCCAAAAAGATATTAAAGAAAAGATTGGATAAAGAAGTTGTGGTATATATACACAATGGACTATTACTCAGCCATAAAAAAGAATAAAATAATGTCATTTGCAGCAACATGGATGGACCTAGAGATTATCATACTAAGTGAAGTAAGTCAGACAGAGAAAGACAAATATTATATGATATCACTTAAATGTGGAACCAAAAAAAATGATACAGATGAATTTATTTACAAAGCAGAAACAGACTCACAAACATAGAAAACAAACTTGGTTTGTTTGGTTACCAAAGGGGAAAGGAGGGGAAGGATAAATTAGGAGTTTGGGATTAGCAGATACAAACTAATATATATAAAAGAGATAAACAACAAGGTCCTACTGTATAGCACAGGGAACTATATTCAATATCTTGTAATAGCCTATAATGAAAAAAGAGTATGAAAAGGAAGCTATATATATGTATAACTGAACCACTATGCTGTACACCAGAAACTAAGACAACACTGTAAATCTAAAAATGTTTCAATAAAGAGAAAAAAACCTGAAGTTAGACTACATTAAAATACATTTAAGTTCAACAACAACCAAAAAAGTGCAAGGCATAGTAAAGAAAGCATAATTGGAGACTCACTGACCTGCATTTGAATTCTGACTCTACCAGTTTCTAGCCATGCAGACCCATTCAAGTTGCCTAACTTTTGAGCCTCTATTTTCTCACATTTAAAATGAAGATGTTAATATTTCTCTTAAAGTGGTTATAGAGTTGAAGTATATACTGCATGTTTATTCCCTAGCATTGCAAGTGTCACAAAGTGGCGACTCAACAAATGGTTTCACCCTTCCCTAGTCCCTTTCCTTTATAATATCCATTACTGGAGAGTCCCTTGGCAGAACTAATTATTTTGTACAAGAAACTGTAGCAAAGATTAGATTATTTTGAAGGACAGTTAGTTTATTGCTGGCCCAGCTTCTAACACATTTCCCTTGGAATGCTGAAGATCAAATAACTAGAAGGTTGAAATAACCAAAGTAGATGCAAAAACAACAATTTTCCCAGAGGGGTATTTATGTAAGACCAGATATCTTATCGTTGGCCAGCTACTATTTGAAATGCTTCTGGACACAGAAAATAACTTTCCATTGACCCTAGCCAGATAGGCAGGAACAAACTTGTACCAAAACATTGACCATAGTACATTTGCACTGCTGTGCTAAATTCTGTGCATTTCCCCCCCTCTCTCTAGCGGAGAATATGGTCTCCACGAATACACAGAAATCAAGACGGTCACCGTGAAAATTTCTCAGAAGAACTCATAAACGACAAGAGAGCAGAGACGACCCCTCAATGGCTAAGCAGCTTCTACAGTAGCTAATATGTCATTAGTGGGCTTTAAATGACAAATTGATCCTTCCTTGATTTTTTTAAACTTAAGAGAATCATATTAACATTAATACTACACAGAGAAACTTGCCATGTAGCCTATTCTGAAAGAATCATTTGCCTTCTGATATGTGACCCCCATGTCCTACCTGTAATGAAAAGAATGGATTTGGATAAAAGATCTCTCTAGCTCTGTCATAGTCATGTGCTTTTCTTTGCAGCTACTTGTCTAGGAGCATCATTTTACAGAAGGCCAGTTGTCATTTAGTGTCTTTCCCTTGATGACCCCTTGAGTACTCACCGTACCTGTTAACTGCAGCGTTGATGTGCTCTACTCCCCGTAGTTGTGAGGTCCTTGGAGTTTGCTGAAATGCTTCCTAGAATGGCCTGTCTGCTTGTCAGTGAAGTAATGCCTGAGACACTTAGCTGTAATCTGATCGTAAAGCTTAATAACAATCTTGCATGATTCTTACTCAGTGTGAGTTTTTAAAGTGGAGATTTGGTTATGGTGATGTACTTTCCCTGTTACTCAAAACAAGTGTTAAATTGAGCATAAATGTCTGTTTAAAAATAAAAGGCTAATCCACTCATTCTCAAATGGGTAAAGAAACCAATTTTATTTTCTAGAGGAATTCTTGAAAACAATAGCCAGCATTTCAGAGAGACGACTTCGGTCCTACAGCAAGCATTTATTAAATTCCTAAAAAGTTCTGGGCACTAAGTGGGTGAGGCTGGTCTAGAGGCTTGTGCAGGTTTCCTGGTGGGAGGGGCTGGTGTCTGACCACTGTCGAGTGGAGCTGAATCTTGACCCTCTGGTGGGCACCGCTGTGTCTAAGGGCGTGTCTAGAGGCAGCTGTGAGCTCAGGAAGTCTTTAGGCAGCCTATCTGCTGTGGGTGGAGATGTGTTCTCACCGTTAGTTGTTTGGCCTGGAGTGTCTCAGCACTGGATCCTGCAGGCTATTGGATGGGGTCAAGTCTTGGCGATAATGACCCAAGCAAGATGTCTGCTTCCAAGATGGAGAGTTCATGCAGATGAATACTCCCCAGTCTGTCCACCACTGTGTCTACGTCCCTGGGGTGAGCAACAGCCACCTCTCACCTCCCCAGGAGGCCCCCCAAGAACAAAAGATAGACTTGGTCCAGGTTCCTTTGAAATTACTGCTTTTGCCCTTGGTCCAGGTGACTGCGAGATTTTGCATGTTTCCCTTAAGAGTGAAGTCTACATCTCCCAGTTCTGCAGTTAAGCCCTGCTAGCCTTCAAAGCCAAACACTCTGGGGATTCCTCTTCCCAGCGCTGAACCCTGGGCTGGGGAGCCTAGTGTGGGGCTCAGAACTCTCACTCCTGTGGGAGGAGCTCTGCAATCTAATTATGCTCCAGCTTGTGGCTTGCCCACCCTAGGGGGGCGGGTATGGGGTTTGATTATATCACCAGTCAGCCCCTCCTACCCATTTTGTTGTGGTTTGTTTATGTTTTCAGTTGTGGAAGATCTTTTCTGGTAGGTTCCAGTCTTTTTTATCGATAGTTGTTCTGTAGTTGTGATTTTGGTGTGTTTGTGAGAGGAGGTGAGCCCCGGCCTCTCTGATCAGTTTTATTTTGAATGGACATTTCTGAGTTTTATACAAATGTTTGTAGAAAGCTGACATGCTACTAGCCTGAAGTGATTTCACTACAGTTGCAGGATTTTAATTTTTTCTTACTTTTGCTCAAGTCACTTATTTAAAGATTCATCAGGTTTAGAAAAATATATTAAATATGAAAATAAAAGTCTAATTAGGCTGCCAACTAATTTTTTAAACTTATTTAAAATAATTTCAAACTTTTTTAGGGAACTGTTAATAGCAATACAAGGAACTCTCATATATCTTTTACCCACTGATTTTTAACATTTTCCCACATTGTCATTTTCATTTTCATTCTCTGTATAGATTCATTTCTTCTCTAAGACAAACTTATAAGAGTAACTCTTGAATATCATGCACTTTTACCCCAAAATACTTCAGTATCTTTTCCCTAAAAACAATATAATTATTTCACAAAGCCCCAGTATAGTTATTTCATTTAGAAAATCTTAAATTGATAAAATACTAGTATCTAATATGAAAAATCCATATGCAATTCTCTCCAATTGTCCCTCTAATATCCCTTATGACACCCCCCCATGATCCAAAACTTAATTCATGATCATGCATTGTATTTATTTACCATGGTTTCCTTTTGTCTTACTGTTTCTTAATAATGGTACTGTACTTTGTAAGTGCCTAATATTTAGTCAAGTTGTGTTGTTGGCCTGGAGAGAATTCTAGAGGACACACAAAACTCAGTTACTGAATTAACAAGAACCAGAGAAAAGGAGGCTGAATAATTTTAAATAATGAGTACGTCATGATTTGATTATTAATTACCATCCTCCATGATAAACTGACAAGGATATTATAAGCTGAAAACGATACCTTCTCCCTTGGACGATTTTGAAGAAAAGCCTTATGTTCCCTTGAAGATATCAGTGATTGTCCCTTGTCTGTATTTTTGAAATATTGTGCCTTTTCATTTTACTTCCTAGCTTACTTATTTGAATATTTTTCCTTAATAACAGGTTGCCTACATTCTGATGACACCTGGGGAGGTGCTTAAATTTTAACTAGTTACAAATCCATTGCCACATAGCAATACTGTAAATGACTTCCCTTTCAAAGTGCAAAGGTATAAAGCTCTTGACCTTTGGAGTCAGAGTCTAAATTCTGGTTCCACTGCTTACTAAGGGTATTATCTTAGATCAATTTTTAAACTTTTCTCATTTAGCAATTTTTCAAACAGCTGATGGTGGCTATTGATAGCAACATAATGTTCTACATAATATGATCCAGCAATCCCACTTCTGAGTATATATCCAGAGGGAACTTTAATTCGAAAAGATATGTGCACCGCAATGTTCACAGCAGCACTATATACAACAGCCAAGACGTGGAAGCAACCTAAATGTCCATCAACAGATGACTAGATAAAGAAGTTGTGGTATATTTATACAATGGAATACTACTTGGTCATAAAAAAAGAACAAAATACTTTCATTTGCAGCACCATGGATGGACCTAGAGATCGTCATTCTTAGTGAAGTAAGCCAGAAAGAGAAAGAAAAATACCACATGGTATCACTCATATGTGGAATCTGAAAAAAAAAGAATAAAAGGACACTAATTAACTCATCTACAAAACAGAAACTGACTCACAGACATAGTAAACAATCTTATGGTTACCGGGGAAAAGGGATGGGAAGGGATAAATTTAGGAGTTTGAGATTTGCAAATATTAGCCACTATATATTAAAATAGATTTTAAAAAAGTTTCTTTTGCATAACACAGGGAATATCCTATAATAATCTTTAATGAAAAAGAATATGAAAATGAATATATGCATGTATATACATGACTGGGACATTGTGCTATACACCAGAAATTGACACACTGTAACTGACTGTACCTCAATAAAATTAAAAACAGCAAAAACAAACATAATGTTCTACATAATCACATAAACCCTTGAAACCCAGCAATCTGGTTTCAAATCCCTGTTCTGTATTCATTGACCGTGTGATTTGGTACAAGGTAGCCAATCTTTCTAAATTTCAGTTTCTTTATCATTAAGAAGGAATTAATAGTGAAACTTAACTAATTGCATTACTCTTTAAATGAAATAATGTTTGTAAAATGCTTCACAGGGTTCCTAGGATGTAACGAGTGTCCATCACATTTCTGATCTACTAATTAATGTCTTAGATTAATAATAACAATATCAACAAAAATAATAAAGTGTCTTTATTTTTTGTCATTGTTGTAAAAAACAAAAGTATCTTTAGACAGCAAAGAAAGTATCTTTCTCTTGACCTTGACTTTGAATTTTCCATATGCTCTTTTTCTCAGTCTTTCAGTGACATAGCTAATCTAAGAACTCCATAGTTATGATTTGCCCATCCCTTACATTATTAAAAAAAAATCATTTCCATCAGATAAATGTTAAAATTTGCCATCAATGACAGAACAGGATGGAGAAGAATGTGAAAAAAAACTTGGCTTAGAGCTGAGGTTAGAAATTTGAATGTATTTAATCCCGAAGTGGAGTTGGTGCTAATTATATGAACTAAATTGCCTTTCACCCCTGAGTTGCCAGACATCATGATTAATCTTTAAGCTAATAGTCAGGGACAGAGGGACAAACAGAGAAGACTGATTTCAAATGCAGGACAGGAGCCCACAGTGACATTGGTTACCTGGTGATTGATTCAGAGTCAGCCTGTATGAATTCAGTGAGAATTAGTGGACGTAAGAGCACATGGCTTAGCATTGTGTTGAATGTTCAGTCATCCCAAATTCATGTAACCACAGAATGTCAGAGTTGGGAAAGGACCTAGTGATCTTCTAGTCCAGTAACTTCATTTCCCAGAGGCATGAAGAAATGGAAACACTTGAATGGATGCTAAATTACCATTGGCAGAGTGTGGCTAATGTCCTCTGTATTCTGTCTCCCAGTTCTGTGTTACTGCCTGGGTCCCAAGTGGCATTGTAGATGTTTAACTGAAACTTGATTAAAAAAGTAGCATACACTATTTTATTTCATTTATTATATTTTATTCCTTGTGTCTAAAAAAAATGAAGTTATATAATATGCATTGTGACATTTTGTTTGTATGTATTTTATTTATTGGAATTTATTTCTTTTGTCTTTAAAGGAAAAACTCTAAATGATAGTTTTTTTAAAGCCCTCAAATGATGCAAATTAATTTCAATCACTTACTTGCACCAGAGTGTAATAGAACAAATCTGACTCCATAGTAAATCTCTTCCTTTGACTTTAACCCCGTGCTCTGTTTCCTGTGCTGAGTCATACTGGTTCTGCACATTTTGTAAAAAAAAATGTTGCCTACAGCCTGGATAGCCTATTCTCAAGGCTCTGACCTTTAAGGGTGTAACACTTTCCCATTCATATAAAGATAAAAAGTTTTAGAATAGAAAATAACACTTGTCCTGTTGGAGGTTTGCAGGAACACCAGGATCTGACCTAAAAGGACAGCTGCAAGAACAAAGGATTCTGACATCAAGCAGTTTGCAACAGTCAACCACACTCCCTCCCCTTTTTGATATAAAAGGAGCCTAAATTCTGACTTGGGAGAAGATGGTACTCCAGGGTGTTAGTCTGCCATCTCAGTCTGCTGGCTTTCGGAATAAAGTCGTTATTCCTTGCCCTAGCACCTCGTCTCCCTATTTATTGGCCTGTCGGGCAGTGAGCAGAACAAGCTTGGACTCGGTGACAACAGGACATCACAGAGCACCACAGAATATCACGGAACAGTATCATACACCACAGAACACCACAGGACAGCAGCATCCCTCCAAGAACATTTAGTTCACTCGAAGCACTATTCTAAACGCACTCAATGACTTATCTCATTTCCTTCTCTCAATAGCCCTACAAGACTAGTTTGACTTTCCCCTTCTTGTAGGTGAGAAAATTGAAGCTCAGAAAATGTAACTAACTTGACAAAGTTACACAGCTAGTAGCATGAAGATTCACAGCCAGGCAGTCTAGCTACAGAATCCTCCTTATTCCGAACCAGTGAACCATAATAACTGGGCACCAGGCTCAGTCAGGCAATCAAGAAGCTGTCATCTCGCTCATTCATTGGCCCTACCAGCCAAAAATTTACCCAAATATTTCTCTGCCTGGTGATGATCAGATCCATGATCTCCTGAGCTCTGGTGTTCAAGGTCTTGTTGGACCAAGTGGAGTGATTATGCTTCTTTTATAACATTTCAAGATTTCTAAGCCACTCTCAGCTGATTTTCAGAGATAAAATAGTTTTATTAGGGCTCATGTCCTCCAACATCAAAGGACATGCCCATTTTTAGGCAAATCAAATCTTAAGGAAAAGGGTAGAAGAAGAAAACTTTAGATCTAAAAAATTTTTAACAGTGCAATTATGGCCAAGGGAAAAATCAAAGGAAGATTTGGAGAAATAAAGAATGAAAGTCCAGGGAGATTGTAGGCACAGACGCTGAAGGGGGAGGAAGAACTATATTTTTTTATAATGTTAACTTTGGTGATTGTTTCTTTACGACGTAAGTCAGTGGTCGCCTCAATTCAGAAGTCTTACCACACACATCTCTCTACCACTCTTCTAGTCAGTTGGTTCCTATGTGTCCTGTAGCTACTCAGTCAGTGAATCTCTCACTTAGAATGCATTGTTTTCAATTGTTAACCGCCCCCCTCCCCCTGCCACTTACTTGCTTGTTTCACACACTGGACTGAGAAATGGCAACCTGAGATTTGAAGCTGTGCTTTTATTTTACATTCCTTGATCCAGTACGGTGCTGAGTACTCATCTGGAATTCAAATAAAACTTATAGAATGAATTTGCCCTTTGTCTCCCTGGTCTTTTGAAAGCCCTGGTTATACTTCAAAAAATGTGTTTTATGTGTAAAACATTGATGTTGGATTTGCCACAACTGGACTTTGCCATTTGCTCTTCCCAGTCCTAAATCTGGGGATCACGGAAAAGGTATGGACACCAGTGATCCAGGGATGGAAGCCAGGAGACAGCCAGACCCCTGCTCATCGCACGGCTGCAGGTGGAGAAGAATCATCAAAGCAGATCAGAAATACAGCCTCCTTACCACAGGCAGGCTCGCCAACCCTCACAAGAAATGCCATAAAGATCCTGCACATGGGAGCTGACTTTAGCATCACTCAGACTTGCATCAAAGAGCCAGTTCCTAACTCTGATGTGAATAATCGTGCTACTTTGGGTGGAATAACGAGTCTAGCTTTCACTTTCTTCATCTCATGACTGCAACGGGGACATAAAAGTGAAAACTTCAGAGAGTTGTGAAAATTAATCCATGTAAGTACTTGAGGCCCCTAACAGCACCTTCACATCAGTAATCCTTCTATATCCCACTGTGCTTTTAAGGTCAGAGGCTGCCAGAGAAGCAGCTGTGGCAAAGAACAGTAGTTCACTGTTGGGGAAAGGGTGGAAAGGAGGAAGGTGGGGCCTCTGCACAGAGGCGCTGGGATATTCTTCCTTCATTTGGCCCATGAACATCAAAGGAGGGCTGCGTGGGGTTAGTTCTGCATGGGGAAGGGATACAGGGCTCAGTGCCACGGGAATGACAGCCCCATAACATCACTCCCAAAGGGATGTTTGTTTTCCCTTCAAAAGGCTGGCCTCCTAATTCCTTTTTGTTCTCTTACCATTTCTAATAATAATCAGGATGGGTGAGGACAGCGTAAGAATGGAAGGCTAGCATGTTTCACAGTGCCATCTCTCCATCCCACAGAGAGCTCCTTCTTGGGGGCCTGAGAATCTGATTGTAAACCCTTTATATCTAAAAGATGGACAGAAGCTTCAAAAGAAAGTTTAAATGGTGATGGAGGTGGGAAGCTAGAGTCATTTCTGGATCTTTCACCCAAAAAAATATTGGAAGCAAAATGGTCACTACTGAAGAGCCAAAGAGCCTCCTCCAACAGGATTTACGGCATTGAGCATTCTGAAAGGTAAAATCTCTGAACCTTGCAAATCCCAGGCTAGTTCATGTAACTGAAACTGAGAGGTCTGCCGTAGCCTTTCTCAGGAAGAAAGGGTGGGGTAGATGAAAATGTTTAGCTACAACCTGCCCTTGGGAAAATCGCATGTTCCGAACAATATCAAACAAAAAGGCAGTATCTGCCTTAATGGCATGAAGTGTCAAGAATCTGTGATGCAGGAATAGGCAGAAAATGACTGTGCAGAGGGTGTTAAAAGATTATAGGATATTCTCTCCATTGTTGCATTATTTTTTTTTTTTCTCCAGTCATTTTGAATCACATTCTGGAGGGGGACAGATGATGCAATTTAAAGAAAGACAGCGGTTTTGCTGGGCTTACAAAAGTGTCTGACCTTCTCCTGGTTTATAAAATGTTTTAGAAGCAAAAAAGAAAAAAATGTAGGCAGCTATGACATGATTATATCCAACAGGTAAAAGGGAAGCACTGAAATTACATTTCTGTAAGTCATCCACATTTCAGTTAACTTTCCAGAGTTTGTGGTTTTATTTTTGGATTGTGACAGATTGTTTGCCACAGATTTGAGTCAGCATAAATTGGCTGCAAAGTCAGACCCCTTCCTCCAGAAACAAAATCTTTCCATTTCTGCCATAGATAGAGTTGTAAGTGGGAAAGGATCTAGCACATACCTATTACTGTGTAGGTGAAGATACTGAGGCTCAGAGAGGCTAAGTGGGGTGGCTGCTGTCACACAGCTAGTTAGTGACAGCGTTGTTGCCGGAAGATCGGCCCCCGTCCCTGATGAGCCAAATAACTCAGAGACCGGGTCTTAGAGCTTAGAGGAAAAGAGGCAGCTTTATTGCTTTGCGGGGCAAAGGGGGCTCACAGCAGATTGGTGCCTTCAAAACTGTGAACCCGTCTTGGGAACGGGGTGGGGTGGTTACATAGCCATGGCTCAAACAATAAAACATCGATAACAATCAACAGAATCATTTTTTTCTCATAAGATCAGAGTGGTGTCATGGTGTCTCCAGGTGACCACGTCCATAGAGGCTAGTGATTGTAGCTCTTTTGATCTCTTTACCTAATGAATCCAAGGCGTGGTCTTCTTGGTAATTCAGGCTATTTTGTAAGGTTACAGTCCCGTGAACTTCTCCTGCAGAGACCAAGCATGATTAATACTTCCAATGACCGGAATAAAGTAGAAAAAGTAAAATTAATAGCTTTAGTTTTAACAACAGGCCTCCAGTTGCGAATAGCAGCCAGTCGGTCAGCTTAGTTGACCATTTTAAGGGCAAGCATAAGAATAAGCAATCTGTTAGCCTAAGTGCGGCCATTTTATTAATCTTCCTTCAGCATCACGACTGAAAGCAGGATCGCTGCTTTGTAGACTGGGGACATTTCTCATTCTGCTTGTCACATTCTAACCATAAAATATTTGCATCTTCAGTTGGCACTGCCTTGCGAGTTTCTGGTCATTGTTTCATTCTGCCAGCTTGGTATGTATTTGAAGAAGTAACTCTTCTCCACTCTCCGTCTGGTTTGGGAAAGTGGGAAGCCATGCACTTCCTCTCACTTCGCGGGTGGGCATTAATCCAAGTCTGGTCAGTCAAAGCTCTTATTTTCCTAGGCTTGGGGACTGGTGTCAAGTTACATACCTGGTCCACAGCGAAGCCAATCAGACCTCTATCTGAGACAATAGCTGGAACTAGAGAATGATCCCTAAGACAGGTAGCCTGCAGACTAAGTGAGACAAGGGATCTAAGTCTGTGTAGCTTTTTTTTTTTTAACTCTCCCACTCTCCTCTGAAAATATATTTAGTGGCAGAAGATCTTCTGATCCTGCATGAGAACTTCAAGAGACTGATGAATTTCTTTCCCTCTCAGAGAAAAAAAAAACCTTCTTTATATTTTTAAGAAACATTCGGGATTTAGAATGTTAAGGCCCGCTAGTCAGTCAAAGTCATAACTACTTAGTGATGGAGGCAGGATGGGGCAAGAAGGGAGGAGGGAGCAGTGTGGCAGTAGGAAGGTTCTCACCTGCCTCCTACTGTGGTTCTCTGGCTTTGCGGTCTCTGCCTCTGACTTTCTCTTGTGGACATTTTGTGGGTTCTTTAGAAAACTCCAGTGCTGGGGTTCTCAGATTGCCCATGCCCTCAACAAGATGAATGTTATCTTCTTTATGCCTGGAAAGTTATTCTTACCCATAGCCATAAAATGTCAGCAAGTCAACCTTTCTTTTTGATAGAATCTAAGACAGCTGCCCTGACAACCCTCCCATCACATTGTGTGATGGGCTGAATTGTGCCTGCAGCCCCCCTTCCCACCCCCTCGCAATCATATGTTGAAGTCCTAACCCCTAGTACCTCAGAATGTGACTGTATTTGAAGAAAGAGGCTTTAAAGAGGCAACTAAGTTAAAATGAGGCTGTTAGGGTGGGCGAACATCACTGGTCTTCTTATAATGGAGACTGCGAGACAGACACACAAGGGGAAGAACTTGTGAGGACACAGCCAAGGAGGCAGTCATCAGCAAGCCAAGGAGAGAGGCTTTAGGAGAAACCAAACCTGTCCACGTCTTAACCACAGCCTCCAGAACTGTTGAAAATAGACTCCTGCTGTTTAAGCACTTTGTTCTTCCAGGTCATAAGTCTAGTAGCTTGTGAAGCTGGCATTCAGACTCTATTTGGGATAAATTCAAAGGGAGTCCTCCTCACCAGATTGAAAAAGGGTTGCACAAGACCTCCTCCAAAGCCTCTGAAAGCATCACAAACAGACTTACCCTGTTCCACCATGACCACCCAACGTGTGGCGGAAGGAAGCCAAGAGAATGGGGGTGCAGCGTGGAGGGAACTCACAGAACCAGACAGTAGGGTGGTAGTTTCCAGGGGCTGGGGGTGGGTGGGGAAATGGGGGGATGCTGGTCAAAGGGTGCAAACTTCCAGTTATAAGATGAACGAGTCCTGGAGATCTAACATACAGCATGGTGACTGTAGTTAAAGCAGCTGTGTGAGGTAGTGGGTGTGTTAACTTGAACGCGGTCATCTGCTCACAATGTATACACATATCAAATCATCACACTGTATACCTTAGGTATACAATTTGTCAGTTATACCTCTAGGAAGCTGAAAAAAATAATGAGAGGATGGGAGGCTTGAGGCTTTTCTCTTGTGGCATCAGAGCCCTGAATAAGAACCCTGCCCAGTTACTAAGAATGAAGCAATGCGCTCCCTCTGTCCTTACATGCTTTCCCTCCACCAACAAATTTCATTTCTTTCTTCATTCATGGGTTTGTGTTCTCACTCATTTGTTAACTCAGCTCTTTTGTTCTGCTATTATTTGCCCTACTTCTGAATAGCCTTTGGTTTACTCACTCCTTACTCAAACCTCCACACCCAGAGGGACTCTTGAGCTCAGAAGAATCTTCCTGCCCAGCCCTCTGGTTCCTCAGGGGTCTGGACCCACACACCACACCCAGCTCCCCAGCCACCGTAACCACTACGTGTGTTACGGCAAGAGAGTGGCACAAAACCAAATGGCAATAGAGCACTTGGAAAGAGTCTCTTCATCAAGAAAGTGGTTTTAATTCAGTTGATACTTTGTAGATAAGAATGTAAGGTTAAAAGGCTGAAGGCTCTAAATCCAGGCAACTCTGAGTTCAAATCCTGGTTCTACCAGTTCTGATCGTGGGACCTTGATCAAGTTAAGTTTAAAGTTGTCATTTGTAATGTGGACATAAAGATGGCACCCTTGCATCCTGCTTGGTGTCTCCTTGTGAGGTTTCCCTATACAAAGAAAATGCCTCTTGATCTCCTCCCTCACTTCCTTCTGTCTGGGGCACCTGTCAGGAGTGTTCAGCCTTCAGGGACCCTTTAGTGAGTCCTGAGGCCCCAGGAGCCACTAACATTTCCCCACACTGTCTGCCTGGTTCTTATTTCCCCATGGCCTTAAAAAGTCAGCCCTGTGCCCATACAGTTGCTTACTGCATACGCCTGGTTCCCCACCCCTTTCTCCACTGCCGTGGTCCCTACACCGATAACCTGTTTAATTTTGGTCCAGTTGAAGGTGACTGCTCACCCTGTGCGGAACCAGTCTTGCATTTTTAGTATAATGCCTTGTGGTCTCAATTTTGATATGTTGGCTTCTAAGGGATTATTGTTAGGATAGTGTCTTGTTTTAAAGTGACAACCCTGTTTTTTAGTGGGTTGGTTCTGGTTTGTGCAAACTGCCCACATGCCCTCTCGGTGGAGCAGGGCAGGGGCTGTTTCTGGGGCATGGCAAGGCATGAATGAGTCAGATTTGGAGCTTGGGAGAACACCTCCCACTCCCTCAGGCTCCAGCCAGAACAAATCCTGCTGCATCTGTTTATACAGTGTGCTTCAATAAGAGGTTTTTAGTTGCAAAAGGTATAGAAAAGGCTGAATACTTCTGAACTGGAATGACAGCCCCCCTCCATTAAACAGACTTGCACGCTCACAGTGGCATGACTCAGTGTCCAAAGGACCATTTACATCCCAAGCCCACATCTCAAATTGGAGTCATGACTTTAGCTTCACTCTGTCTTCCTTCAATCAACAGGCAATTAATTATTGAGAACATACCGTGCAGGTGAATCTGAGACCAACAGGACGTCTTCTCTAAACAAGACAGAGTAATATAAATCTGCCCTCATTGGTGTGAATCTTTTAATATTGGTTTCCAGGGACTGGATTCTAGGCCCCCAAAGTCCCTTTAAAAAGTTTCTTTCAGGAAGCTTTGTGGCTGTTGTGGCTGCCTGGGCAGCCCAGGGTCCCTGAGGGCCACTCCATGTGTTAGACACTGGCCTCAGAGTCACCAAAAGCAACTTGGTGGTATCATTTAGTAAGCTTCTTAGATGCACTGATAAATTATGATGTTTTAAAATTTCCCATTTCTTGCAAAGAACAGATCCCATAGGAGAGATAATAAACTGGGTCTCATCCCACAACAAAATTAGAAAGAAAAGAGAAAAAAAGGGTTAAAAGCGGATTGATCTGAGGGAACTCGCAGTTACCACGTATCTGACCCTCTGGGCACAGTGGTGAACTCCAGTCTCCTGATGGGATGAAAACAATATTCCATCCGACTTCCTTGAGATTTCCCCAGGTTTGACATAAAACTCAATCTAGCCCAAATAGAGTCCATCCTAAGGTACGGCTCAGTGAGCCAAGAAGTTTCTTTTTAAGTTGCAGCTCTGACCTAGCGATTAAAACATAAACTCTTTCTCGTTCTTTCTCCCTCTCTCTTTCTCCCTTTCTCACACCCAGGCTCCCACCTGCACACTCACATCTACACTCACAAATAGGAAATATTCCCATATTATATTGATGGAAATACGGCTGCAAAGCTCCCACACTATTTCTTCTCCTCTGCACTGCCATGTGTTTGGAATATGCCACTTCTCAATGTTTTGGCAGCTTCTTCTATGCATAAAAAAAGAGACAGGGGCAGGAGGTGACAGTAATCATCACACTTAATTTTTTTCTTGTCACATATCCTCAGTGCTTTTCCAATCGATGTAGCTACAAGAACAAGGGCATTCAACTCTTTTTTTGAAGAAACTTTAAATTCATCCACTATTTTGCAATGTGTCAAAATATTTTTAAATATCTCTCTTTGATTTCCTTTTTTTGTTTTGTTTCCTTCCTGCACTCTCAGGGAGTATGAATGAAGGAGATGGCAGAAGCGAAAAGGACAAGAGAGAGAGAGAACTGTCTCTTTTCTTGAGTTTTTTTGCCACTGAAATAAAAATATAATAATAATAATTACTATTTATTAAATTCTGCTAAGAACGTCATGGTTTCATTTCTTCCTTGAGCTCATGCAAGGAAGTTATTATCTCCAATTTATAGATGAAGACTGTGGCTGTGGGCTGAGGAAGTGAGGATGGGCACTAGCCCAAAGTCATAGGATGTCCTGGCTGCTAGGAGCCACTGTCCCGAACAAGGCACCTCACACTGCCTATCTTGTGAAATCTTCATAGCGTTCATAGAATGAATGAATGATTACTGATGCTTTTATAACTGGTCAAAGTCACCGGCTAAATGGTAAATTCAGGGCAGAATGCAAACCTAGGTCTTGCTGACTCTAAAACATGCACTCTGACTACTGCACCACAGACATTCTCAGAACTTGTCAGAACAGATGTTTTAATTCTGAAGAATAGAACAGATTTCATCTCTTGGTGTATCTTTTTGGCAGTCCAATCTCTAACTCAGTGGAGATCAGAAAAATCCATGAAGATAATAAAATGATATTGACTGAGACTAAAGACATTCAGCTATTTTCATCAGAATGGCTTCACAACAGGCAAAAAAGCGACCTGGAATTCTCCTCCTCTTTAAATAAGTTTTTGTTTACATCACCAGTCTATCATTCAAGCAATGCAAGTAAATTTACATTAGTTATAATTTCTAGGTGTTTCTCAGGAAACAAATTTTCTGAGTGGAATATTTCCTTTATAGAAAGTTTGTAAATAGACCTTTTGCGAGGCTTAGATAGCTAGGAAAGAATAGCGTTCATTTTATAGCCATTCTTTTACGCCGGTAGACTACTAGGATTTTCTCTTTGGTATTTTTTTTTCCTTTGTATTTATGGTCTATTAGTACACTACCCCGATTCTAGTAAGTACAGAAACATCAACCTGTGAATCAGAATTGTCACTGAAGCTTTATTCAATCAATGGATTTCACTGAGATTCTTTTCTGTAAAATCAGGACCCGGGGAGTAAAGCCACCAGCAACATTCTGACTCAGGGTGGCCAACTCACTAATCATAATTAGCCAGCTGCACGTGAGAGGTAGGGTGGACAAGGACCCTACGTCAGATCTCTGACAGCCACGTCTACAGCAATATCAGATGGATGTCAGGGAGAGTTTGGGGGCTCTCAACAACTTGACTTAGAAGAAAAGTCACTTGTAGGTGGGACATTGGTTATATGCCTGGCTCAGGTTTGCCTCTGTGCCATTTCAGGAGAGGAAAAAAAAAAACCAGAATAGCTAGTTTAATATATCAAATCTCCCCTAAGAAGCAGGGAGTTTGGTCAACGTGAAATGCAAGGCATTTTCATGTGCTTTTAAATTACTTTAGGAACGAACATTGGGAAGCATTGCACTAATAACAAGTTTATGATTTCTACCTTCAGTTTATATATAAAGCAAATATGAAACGAAGAATCAATTTAAATGAAAGAGAACTACATATATTTCACTTTTTTCTGCAACTAAGGTTTTCCACTAATTCTGAGACAACTTCCTGGAATAGGGGATAACAAATTAGCCTCTGTATTAGATCCGTTTCTTTGGCTCTGACCCTGTGCTCTGTTTCCTGTGCTGAGTCATGCTGATTCTGCATCTTTTGTAAAAGAATGTTGCTGTGAGCTGGCCTTGAGATGAGTTAAGGCCGTGGGACCTAAGTCCACGATCAGAGCATGTTTGTAGTATGCAGTAAATAATTGCTGTACGCATGTGTCAATTATATAAGATTTAGAACAAAGAAAATAGAAGTACGCATGGTGTCTCCTGCTGAAGTCTGTCTGACGGTATGGCAACTCCTCGTGCATTTTTTCGTTTGGGCCACTCACCTCCTAGAACCCCATGTCAGTCTCCCTCAGCTGACAGTTGCCTACAGCCTGGATAGCCTATTCTCAAGGCTCTCACCTTTAAGGGTGTGACACTTTTCCATTCATATACAGATTAAAAGTTGCAGGACAGACAATAACATTTGTCTTGTTGGAGATTTACAGGAACATCATGACCCAACTTAGGTGGACAGCCCCAAGAACAAAGGATTCTGATAAGAAGAAGTTTGCAACAACCACCTCCTCCCATTTTTAGTATAAAATGTGCCTGAACTCTGACTTGGATAAGATGGTTCTCCAGGACATTTATCTGCCATCCTCTTGGTCTGTGGCCTTTCCAAATAAAGTTGTTATTCTTTGTGGCCCCAATACCTTTTCTCTTGATTTATTGGCCTGTCGTGCAGTGAGCAGAGCAAGTTTGGACTTGGTAGAATTCCCCCATTTACCGCAGATATGTTTACTCATGTTAAAACAATAAGCTATTTAAATAATAAGCCCAGGGTTCATGTACACATAGGAAATAGCTAAATTCTTCCTCATTCAAGCACTTTATAGCTGAGCAAACTTTCTGTTCCCCTCTGATTGTGCTGATTACTGGCCGTCTTTTTAGGTCTATACTTAAATATCATTTAAATTTTTTTCCCTTAACCTCTTAGTTATAATTAAACTTCCATGTTACACTCTATCTTAAAGGCTGCCTATTTTATTCATAGCATTTATAACAATTTATAATTTTTTATGCATGCATATTTATTTGTCTAATGGTTCTCTTCCCATTTAATGCCTGATCCCCTCCTCACTGCCATTTCAAATGCTCAGCACCAGAGTGGAGACTCAGTGTATACTCAATGCATGAATAATGAATAAAAGAGAAGCAGAGATGAGAGCGACTGTGGTTTCCCTAAGAGAAAGCAAAGAGCAGCCTTTGCTGTTGGTCGGCCTTGGCTGTATATTGTTTCTCTTCGAAAAATGTCTGTGATATTCCTTCTTGTATGTTTACAATAGTATTCTTTTTTCTTGAGCCTGTTGTGGAAAGTCGGCCCCCAGCCCTGATAAGCCAAATAACTCAGAGGTAGGGTCTTGGAGCTTAGAAGAAAAGAGGCAGCTTTGTTGCTTTGCCGGGCAAAGGCGACTCACAGCAGGCTGGTGCCTTCAAAACTGTGAACCCACCTTGGGGATGGGGTGGGGTGATTATAAAGTCGTAGCTCAAACAAAAATAACAATCAACAAAATGATTTTTCTTGTCACAATATTTCTTGGCATCAGGACGTCTTCAGGCAACAATTCTATAGAGATTAGTAGTTGTTACTTTTCCAATCTTTTTATCTTGAGGCATGTCTGTTTTTGAAAAATTAGCCTATTTTGCAGGGTTACAGTTCCATGAACTTCTTCTTGGAGAACAACTCAGAAGCCAAACATGATTATAAATTTTAATTGCCAGAGTAAAGTAAAAACAGTAAATCAATAACTTTTGATTCAACAATAGGCCTGGAGCTGGGAGGAGTAACGGGTCGGTCAGGTTTGCTGACTGTTCTAAGAGCAAGCAGAAAGCCAAGAATTTGTCAGCCTAAGTGCATCCATTTTATTATTTCTCCTTCAAGCCTGTTGGAATGAGTCTCTCTTCCTTGCAACAGAAATATGCTAAGTCGCAGCCAGAGAATGGGACACACTGGCATAAATAGTCAAAAAGGAATATCTCCAAAAGGAAACAGCAGAGAAAAGGAGTAGTCCTCTTGGTATGGTTTATCTTTGCTTCATCCATCCTGAAACTGGAGCCCTCAACCAAATTGACTCCTTAAATTTAACCCTTTGATAAACTGGCCTCTAACGCCACCTGGTGGAGATATGGAAACCTATGGAAATAAACCAGTCCAAGTGAGGCTAAAAAGGCACCACACCTACTTGATTTCTCAAAGAGAATAGATCTATGCTCAAAAAGTGAAACAGGTGACCTCCTGGGATGTGTTCTACCCACTGGCAGTCCCTGAGGAGAAAAAGGCTGGAGCGATCATCTGCCTGTCGCTCTTGGGTCCCACTTCTGCCCTTCTACTTTCTGCCATGTGTTTTAAGAGCCCAGGGACCAGCGTATTCCATTTTCCTAGTTACTTGCTAGCAAGCTTCTGGTTAGTTTCTACCAGTGGGAAGTACTGACAGGAGTTTGGAAGGCAGGAATGCGGAAGAGGAATTTGCTTCTTGTTCTGCATTCGGTCAGCATTTTCCAGCAGCAAGAGTGATGGCACTCCATCTTTGTCTTCCAGCACTTCAGTCACCTGCAGCAAAGAGTCTCATCACTTGCTGAATATCAGCCTCTCAGCAGTCCCAGCACCTGTTTTAGGTGATGCTTCAGTTGTGACTTCAACAATGGCTCAAGCAGGCCCTTCTCCATGATCCTGGGGTCTGGTGAGCCCATTGCCTTCATTTATTCCTTCAGAGGAATTGTTGCTGCTCCCAACAGCTACTTAGCATAGAGTTACCTGACTATAACCGATTCAGAGAGGTTAAAAGAACCTGTTTCCTATCCTCACCACCCGGATATATCTAGAATCTAATTTTTGGTCTTTAATATTATTGTGGACTTTAATATAACAGCGTCCCTTGGAGGCAGCTCTTTTCAAGCCATAGAGAAGACAAAAGTCTATGTAAATCTGGATTATACTGTTTTTGCCAAATATCTACTCCTTAAAATGAATCTGAATTTTAAAAAAAGTGCTTCTCAGGGAACCCTCCTACACTGCTGGTGGGAATGCAGTTTGGTGAAGCCACTGTGGAACACAGTATGGAGATTCCTCAAAAGACTAGGAATAGACTTACCATATGACCCAGGAATCCCACTCCTGGGCATATATCCAGAAGGAACCCTACTTCAAAATGACACCTGTACCCCAATGTTCATAGCAGCACTATTTACAATAGCCAAGACATGGAAACAGCCTAAATGTCTGTCAACAGATGACTGGATAAAGAAGATGTGCTATATTTATACAATGGAATACTACTCAGCCATAAAAATGACAACATAATGCCATTTGCAGCAACATGGATGTTCCTGAAGAATGTCATTCTAAGTGAAGTAAGCCAGAAAGAGAAAGAAAAATACCATATGAGATCACTCATATGTGGAATCTAAAAACAAACAAACAAACAAAACATAAATACAAAACAGAAATAGACTCATAGACATAGAACACAAACTTGTGGTTGCCAAGAGGGTGGGGGGTGGGAAGGGATAGACTGGAATTTCAAAATGTAGAATAGATACACAAGATTATACGGTACAGCACAGAGAAATATATACAAGATCTTACGGTAGCTCACAGAGAAAAAAAATGTGACAATGAGTATATATATATATATTCATGTATAATTGAAAAATTGTGCTCTACACTGCAATTTGACACAACATTGTAAAATGATTATAAATCAATAAAAAATGTTAAAAAAAAAAGTGCTTCTCAGAAATTCTAAATGTAAAACAAAGTTTTGGTCCTCCCACACTGCTTCATTTATTTCATTCTGGAAATTGACACCCCTACTGTCTCTATTAATGATAACAAAACACTTACAAAAACATATTTCCAGTGATGCCAAAAAATTCTCATAATGACAGGATAATGAATTAGTAATTATTGTCCATTTTAAAGTGCACATTGTTCCTGGAATTTCAAAACCATAACGTTTTATAAAATTCATGGACTTAAATGCTCATAACCTAACAAGGGAGAGGCATTATTAGAAAGGATCTATCCTCAGTAAGTGGCTTAGTTTTGTTTTGTTTTGTATTTTTTCATCACTTTGAACTGCTTGGCTTCTTCAACTCAACTAAGAATCAACTTATCAAGAATGTAACCCTAGACGTTGGCAAGTCTGAGAGAGTATTCTTTTAATTTGGGGTTTGGAAAGATTATTACTACCTTTAAAAAGGTATAAAAGTCAGCATCTGGTAAAATTACTGCAATATTGGGACAGTAAAGAGGAAGACCAAAAACAAGACTATAAATATAAAATGAAATCATGAATAATGTAGCTACATGTTTTCATCCTTACTTTTAAAACTATTTTAATTTTACTGTAATATTTGTAATTGGTGTACTATTTTATGTGTGGGTTTTCTGTTCTTCAAACTGTTTAAAGTCTTTAGGAGAATTTCATATTTCCATGTTTGGATTTCAATTAAATATTCAGAAGACTAAAATTAAATAAATTCATAATTGTTTAAATATTTGAGTTATTTTTAACTGAACTCAGTAAGTGTCGACATAAGTGGAATAAAAATATTTAGAGAGACTGTGAGCGTTCCATGTTTAAGAGAATGTTTATAACAAAAAGGTTCTAAGTGTAATGAATTAAGCGTTAAACAAAGCAAAAGGAGAAGGTGGAGCTAAAAGATCTAAGAACCTCTCTGACTCTCTCTGTAGAACATCACACACTGACAGAAGGATGCATTCTTCACTGGGGCTGGGGGAGGGACTTGTCAACACGTTAGTCTCCTCCAGCACCAACACCATAGACAATTATCAGAGACCAGGAGCCTAGTAGGCTGGAACTTCAGCTGTATTTGGCTTTTAATAGCCATGTCTTTTAAATTTTATATTTTTATATTTTACCTATTGTTGTTACATATGTGGAGCAGATGGGGCACTGCCATCCATGATTATCTAGTGCCATCTTGATTGAAAATCTCTCTTACTGGACTTTTAAAATTGAACTGGAACATTTATTTTAAAAATAACTGTCTCTCCTACTTAATCAGAAACTCATTCAGATATCATTCTTTGTACATACAGACTCTGACACATAGTAGAGTGTTAAATAACTGTTTTTGAATAAATTATTGAGAAGGTAACATTTTGTGAATCCTGGAAATGCTGGAAAGGGAGGACAGAAACTATGGCTCCTGTATTATTGATGGGAAAGTAAATTGATGCAACTCTTGGAACTGAAGTTAGCAATGTTTTGTAAACATGTTCATAAGCTTTGCCTGTCCTTATAGGAATCCAGCCTTAAGTAATAATGAAAAAGAAGCAAAACAACAACAACAACAAAAATGAGAATCAACCTGCATGTCCACTTAAACGGAATTGGTTAAGCAAATTACAGTTTATTCATTAGATGGAAAATTAACCCTCTATTAAAAATATTTTTAAAATAGTGTATAGCAACATGAAAAAAAATTTATGCTGTAAGCTTATTATTTTAAAGGTAGCATTTAGAACTATTATGACAACATTATGAAACACATGGATTAAAAACTGGAGGAAAATAATACCAAAATTGTAGCACTGTTAATCCCATTCCTTTTCCATTTCTCAAATTATGTAAACATGGTTTTGTAAATTGGCCTTACATATCAGAATCAGATTTTGAAATTTTTTATTTCCTCTAACTATATATTCAATTATAGGAATCAAATAGAATACACATTTTGAAAAATATGATGTTTAATCTAGGAACAAATTCTACTTTCAGCTTATAGCTCAAAGCAAGCATGAATTTCAGGGACCCTATTACTTCTGATATACCATGTTTTCACAGGTTTTGTACACATGGTTAAATGTAAGTAGATGTTGCAACAGCCTTTGGAGAGATTAAAAGAAAGGAAAAAGAAATACTGAGTTGCAATTACAATGATATAAACCTCAGAGAGACTTAAAAACATTACAAAGCATCCCAGCCAGTGGACCTTCCGGCCGAGCCCAGCTACCACTCTGTCAAATCACGACTGCACTGGAAGTCAGGCAGCAGTTCCTCTCCGGAGGAGAGTACTTGCAGTATTTCATGATGTGAAACGTTCTCTTATAACCTTGATGGTAGAGACCATTTGGCACAGGTTCTACAGCACTGGCAACTGAGATTCTTAGCACAAGCTCAACTGTCCAAGCAATTTTATAGTCCCTCTAACTCCATCTCTTCTTGGACCTAATTTTATTCATCAGCCCTGTTAGTCTAAAGAGACAGGAGTAAGTGAACGTTTCTGGGCACTAATACACCTAGAGGGGTTGTTAAAATAAATTTTAGAGCTCCACTCAGCACAGAATCCTTCTTTCTTATGGGTGAGTTGTAGTCCATCACATTTATATGCTGCATCTTCTTTATCCATTCAGCTGTTGATGTGAACTTAGGATGCTTCCGTATCTTGGCAATTATACATTATGTTGCTGTTATTAGCTGGGTGTATGTATCTTTTTGAATTAATTCGTATTTTGTGGTTGGCTTTATTCCTCTGATAACTATGTAAGTTTAAAAAGCTAAAGCTATAAAAGTTCTGAGAAACAATGAACAGTACATACATGCAAATTAAAAAAATAAGTAGAGTAAAATAAAATTGATGAGGCTCAAGCTCAGTGTCTGACAGCCACCTTTAAATCCTGAAAATTTTAACTTTAGATTCTGGTCCCTAATTTGACCTCAAAGCTCCTCTCCCGTAACATAATTGTCTCATCCATTTATTAATGATTCAGCCAAAGATTGGTTCAGTGGTCCTCATGTCCCAGCCCACGAGTAACGCGCTGAGAAGGCAGCAGTGACTACAAGAGGCACTCCCTGTTTACCTCTTGTCCCTTATACGATTGTAAAATAAAAGGCCCTGCAGATTCTGGTTTCTTCAAAAGAAAGGCTTATCCCAGTCGCAGGGTCAGTGGAGATTTCCCTGTCAAATCAGTTTCCCCCGAGGGTGAGTGGCTGTGAGGACAGACCGGCTCAAGAGGAAGGAGGAGCAGGTTGCAGGCTGACCAGGTCTGGTAGGTGGCCAGTCTGCCCAGGCTGTGCAAGCCCTGTGTTCCCGGATTGGGGACCAGGAAGGGGGAGGCACACCCTCATATTGTGGGGGTCCGGCAAGCTCACAAAACAGGTGAACACCCACATCAGATATTCCAGACACATGGCTACAGGGAAGATTTTATTGCCAATAAATGGAAAGAAAAACCAAAATGTGCATTTGACATGCTCTTCATACAAAACAACACGAGGAGTCTACGTGAGCGAGGAAGGAGCTGCAACGCTACGGAGGACCCTAGGTCTGCGGCCCCGGGGAAGGGCCCCTCGGGGCAGGCGTCCCGGGCGCCCGGCCGGGCCCTCCTCACGCGCGGCCAGTGCGGACGAAGGGCCTGACGGGGAGAGGGGCCCGGCCGTCCCCGTACCTCCAAGCGAGGGAGCGCTTGGCAGCGTCCACGAAGCTCGTCCCCCCGCTGTCGCAGTCCGGGAACACGCCCGCGCGGCCCCGAGGCCGCTCCCCGTGCAGGGCGGTGGCCGGGGGCCCCCCTCACGCGCACGAGCAGGAAGCCGCCCCTGCCGGCGTCCCGCAGCCCGCGCGCGTCCGTCCTGAGCCCGGAGGCCTCGCAGGCGCCGGCGGCCCAGCCCCGCGCGCCGCCACGTCCGGCTCCCAGCGGTGCTTGCCCGAGGGGGAGCCCGGGAGCCCCGGGCAGCGACGCACCGCGACGCCCCGACGGCCGAAGGCCCGGCCAGGCCGGCGAGCCGGTACCTCAGCCTCCGCGCTTCGTCCAGCGGCCTCATGTGCCGACTGCTGACCTCGCTGCTGAATGAAATGCTCACTGTGGAGAGGTGAGAGAACATTCCAGCAAAATCAGTCTTAAACATAGTTGTCTACTGCACACGAGGGTCCACCTAGAGTCTCACTGGAAAATAACCTTATGATTCAAAGGTCCTTTCTGACTGGAAAGCATTGAGTTCAAAAGTTGTCAGCATGTCTGAGGAAGCAGATAACTAGTTACCATGAAAAAACCTTCCTAAAAATTCAGAGATCATAAAGGAGGGGGAGGTCATAGTTACTTCTGATCGAAAAGCCTGGACACCTGGGCGTCGATCACCTTTAAGACCAGGGCAATATGATTACCTCCGCCTCCCCCACCCCTGCTCAGGGGACAAAAGTGCATCTTAGACTAAAGGACTGGTGATCGCCCTACCAGGGGTGCTGTGGTATTCCAGCTAAATTAGCAAATGGACACTGAAGAAACAAAACCTAGAAAAAAGAAAACCTCTTAAGAGAGGTTGCCTTGTAAGAATTTTCTGCCTTTGCTGTGTGTTTCCGACCTGAGGGCACTCCTTCCACTTCCTGCTACTTCACCCCCAGGGGTAGGTTTATCTCAGAGCTCTGTGTAGGGTCATCAACCACCAGTTTGCTTTCTTGTGGTTGTTTGCAAATTCCTGGTTTCTGCATTTAATTTTGGGGCCAAGTAGGGGTTTTTCTGATTTAATCATTAGGAAAGCACATCATACATTCAATTGCTCAGAAACATTCAAGCAAATACTAACTCTAAGTAACTCCACTTAAACTTTGACTTGGAATATCCTGGATTAGGAGTCAGTTTTGTAGGACTCGGGGAAGAGTTGACATTGTATGTGATGATATTTCTAAGGCTCAAGGAGCCATTTTTGGAGCATGTACTTTTTTCATTAAAACCTAGACCTAGCAATTCAATGTGTTTATGATTTTGAAATCTAAATGCAGACATAACTGGCCTTATAAAAACTTTTGCATTGAGCTTGATGATACACACCTCTCTCAGCCACAGGAGCAAAAAAATGCTAATTTCAGATTCAAGGAAAATCATACTCAGACACACAGGCACAGACACATACACCCAAGCAATGTAGGATTATCTAGTAAGTGATGTCGTCACTTTGTTAAATGTGCTTGATCTTTCACAGCCCTCACAGTGCCCCAGTTAGCATCCAAGAATAGACTTACCATTTCAGTTTGTCTCCTAATTCCTGTCAAGAAAAAAAGTTAAAAAAGATATGATTAGACTTTTTCATAAATAATCCACCAGTCTGTGGGCTGGGGAAGACTTGAGAAGAGTTCTAATCACCACCGCCAGAAAGCAGTCTGGGAAATCCATTTTCCTTCTCCTCCCTGAAGAAATTTCCAGCACAATATATTGACAGAATCTAAATTCTTAAAAAATTAACAAGCTTGAGTGTGAAATAGAGAAAGAGAGAGACAGAGAGGGAAAAGACAAGGGCAGTGACTCTGCTTTGCTGCTCCCCTCAGCTCTGTGTACGTTGGTCTTTACTGGGTCTGGTCCCTAAAGGGTAACATGCCTCAAACTAAAGACAACTAAGACCTAAAATATCCCAACAGGAAGTGGAAATATACATGAGCTTTCCCACAGTGTCTCCCACTGCACAATTGGAGACCAAAAAAACTGAATGACAGTCCATAAGTTGTACCTTTCTGGTGTTTACAGACAAGCTACAAAAGGAGAATTTGAGACAGGAGTGTTCCCTGGGGAATCTGCATAATCACAGTTCCTTAAAGCCTGCTCACCCGTGATTTGGATGGTTTGAAATTTATTTCTCATATTTCCAACTAGGGGAGACTCCCACCTTAAATGCAAGACATGAAGAAATGTAGGGCTGGTACCATCTGATGGAAGTCAAAGGTGTGAGCTTCAGATAATATATTTTCAGGCAATTGCTCCGTTCTTACCTGGAGCAGCTCCACATCTGGTTTGTAGCACATTTCCATGAGTTCTTTATGGATTGCTCTGAGGTCTGTCCTCTTCCCAGTCATTTCCTCTTCCCTTTTTCTGATCTGCAGACACATCTCTTGGCCTTCTCTTAGAAGGCTCTCTAGGTAGTAATCTTCTTCATCCTGGAGATCTAGAGGGAGCATCTGATACGTTTTCCTGATCGTGTCTCTATATCGATACACGTAATACTGCTGGGAGATGGTTTAGAAAACACTTAGTTTTCTTTGATTCATGTCCTCTTCCAAGGAGCTATATTCATCCTAAATTCATTTCCTCCCTCTTCTCAGAAACAAAATTCAATCCTCTTTCATTTTCATTCAATTGTGTTCCATTCTTTCCTACTGAATCCAGAGCCAAACCCACCCCTTCCACACACCACTTTCTTCTACTTCGAGAGTTCGTGAGACGCCCGGAGAAAAGCTTTGATGGGTCATTTCTTTCGTATACATCCTGTCAAATCTGAATGACCCCATGCAAGCGACTGAAATTTATGGGCAATTCACAGACTGTATGCAACCTCCTCATTTCAGTCTCACTATGTAAATTTGTCTCTCATCTCAAACCTCCCAGCTCCACAGGCTGACTTTCTCTCTTAGCAGCCACGGTCCAGTTTACTCTCAGAGGTAGAAGCCGTCAGCAAAGATCTTCCTAAGATTCTCACCCACCTGCCCTCAGGCAGATGTCCATCCTTGTAGCCCTTTCCCCCTGCCCTCCTTTCCTCTATGAACGGGTTTCCACCTCCCCTCTAGGGCCACAGGCTCCTTCCCACCATGTCTGGAAGGTCTGTGGTCCTCACTCCCTGCATGTTCCCTCCCAGCGTGGATGGAGTCGCTCTCTCTCTCACTCTGCACCTCTGTCTTTCTCTTTCCCCTTTGGTTTTTGTTTTTGTTTTTTTAACACGTCTCTTTTCCTCCTACTTGAACCGATATCATTCTCTAGTTAGTGAGCTGCCACTTTTCACCATGACCGTCTCACTCCTCAAACTGCTGTTCACTTTCCGTTGCATCACCTGGGCTCGGGTACTAATCAGACTGAAATACTCATGGTTCTCAGGGATCTGCCCTTTTCTTTCTAGAATGTATGATCTACAGAAATCTCGACATTAAACAATCCATAGATTTTTAAACAACTATTTGAATTCCAGAATTGGGATGGATCTTAAGCCTGAGAAACTTCCCCGAGACCCTGAATCCTGCTTGTGGAATTGTCCCCATCCCTCGAGGCGCCTCCACCCTAGCACTTGTTGCACGTCCCCTAGTGGCCCTTTTGTTGCAGTTACTGCCCCATTAGAGTCTAAAAGCCTGCGAGGCTGTGAGCGTAGGCTGCAGTGGTGGATGGAATATGTATTTCCTGGTGATCAACCCATTCTCAGAATTTCACGGCACATCATGATTTCACATCAAATTATTAACAGATACGTTTCTGGCATGTCTGTCTCAACCTCCTGCGAAGAGAAATTCGTTCTCGTACTTACCATCCAGGGGTCAGCTCCTCTGCCAACTGTCGTGAGATTTTGTTCGATCTCTTGTATCTTTTCCCATAAAGATCTCATTTGGTTGGCCAGCTCCTCCTGTAATGATGAGAACTATGAATGTTAGCACCAGAAAAGCAAACAGATGGGGGTTTCAGAGCCCAAACGATGGGGTGAACCAAGGCCGTAGCGGCAGGTCCTTGCGGGAGACCGGAAGGGCCGCAGCGGGTCGCCACGCTTCCCTGCTCTCCCCCAGGGACGAGCGGTGTCAGGAAGGCAGCGCTGCAGAGCCACGGGCGTCGGGCGGCCGCCCCCCCGGAGGGGCCGGGCCGGCCGCGCCGCCCTCCCGCCTGCCGCGGGCTCCCGCGGGCCCGCTCACCCCGTGCTCCTCAGCAGCCTCGTGGCCGGGACGGCGTCCGTGAGCCCTGTGCGCCCGGGAGCCGGAGCGGAGCAGACAGAGCAGGCTCTTGTCGGCCTCACAGGAGACCGTCCTTGCCTCCCTGTGGCTCGCACACTCGTGCTCCTCAGAGCCCAGGCGCTGCCGGAGGCCGGCTCTTGTGGCGACGGACGCCAGGTTCCTCGGAAGGAGGTTGGTTCTGAGGTGTCTCTTCTCTGCCCGCTGCCTGCGCGCGGGGCAACTGGCGGGCTCTCCGGTTCGCTCCCGGCAAAGACAGAGGCAGGAGCAGCAGAAGCTGTGCCCGCAGCCTGTGGTCACCGGGTCTAGAAGGTAGTTGAGGCACACGGCGCAGGTGAGTTCCTTCTGGAAGGTTCCTGGGATGCCCGAGTCCATTCTCCTGAGGGAAGAAAATCCGGAGTTTATTCCTCTGCCCGAAGACAGAAGAGGCCTAAGCAAATGTGGACTCAGGCTCCGACTCAGTAACGCGCTGCGTCTGGGACAGAAGAGGCTTTGACACACTTTTGCTTTGACACAAATGGAAAACCGAGACGCAAGGAGGGCTCCCAAGCGCTTCGGAACGTTTTCCCCACTGCCCCCTTAGCTCCTACCTGAGGTGGGGCCTTAGGTTTGCTGAGGTCATTTTCCTGCAGCAGCTTGAGCTTCAGGAGCTTGACCTACTTCATAGCTCCAGGTGGTGGGTCCTAAGTGTTCTAAAGGCACCAGTCACAATGCCCAGGGCCGGTCCCGGAGCACAGGACACCTGACTAAGGGTGTGTTTGTTATTTCTTGTAACTGACAGGCCTCTTCCTTGGATGTCCTTTTTCATCTCAGTCTGAATCCACATACGCAAACACTTTTTCTTTCCCAAAACCTTCCTGAATACATTCAGAGTTCATGAACAGGAAACTAAACGCCGTCACGTTGGCTCCTGTTCTAACCAGAATCTACCGACATGAATACACTCATCACCTGCATTTTCCCTCCTGTTCTTATTTTCAATACCACACTCATGAATGAAACCAAAAACTGAAGAGAACGTATACCGGCGCCTCCACTCTTAGGGTAGCCTGAAGTAGGTACTGCATATGGAGGCAAAGAGTCCTAAGAAGCGTTTTAGGTTCTACATCAAACAGAAAACTGTGAGACACCAGGCAACCGCTGTCTGAGTCTTTGCCGTGCACGGGAATAACTAAGAGATGAGTGAAGTCAGAGAACTAACACTAATCACCATATTAATTCCAACTCGCATGCCAAGACAAGATGACAAAATGGAAATGGAATCACTTCCAGTAAGTGGGCAAACAAGGTTATTTCAATGAAACCACCTCAGTTTTCTGGTAAAATAAGGAAATTTTGTTTTTGTTTCCCTCAGGAGGGTCACAGGAGCTGCTCTAAGATGAATGGTGTGCCCACCTAAGGAGAGGCAGATGACTCCACTGTGGGGAAGGCAGAGGACAAATCCAGCCCGGGGATCAAGGCTTCCAGATGTGGGAGCGGCAGCTTTCAGAAGCCTCCACAGCCAGGTGAGCTCCAAACACTCGCTCTCAGTTCTGGAGAAAAATGAGTTTGGCTCCTTGAGTCTCTTTATATGGAGCCTTGAAGACCACGCCTACGTGTTCAAAGCCTTTTGTTGGGTGTTAATATGAGTGGTTAGATTTCCTCAGACCTAGGACGAGATTGATTTAACACCTTGGCTTATCTGCATAAACACATCTCTGCGACCGTTGTCTCATCAAGAGCCACTGATTGGACCACAAACGCACCCTCAAATGGACCTTGTTATCTGAGTTTCTGGATATCAAGGATTTTTATTTTTAATTTACCAAAGAACTTGGAAAGTTTATCAGTTAGGGTGTTTAATAAATGTCTTTGAAAACATGGAAATCTGTTTCCTGAGACTTGTTTAAATACTTTTTGTCATGAATAAAGTGCTTTATTTTATTAATTGGTGGATTTTTGAAATTTAAAGCAAGACTTCAATGTAAGAATACATGTTGCCAGCATGGAGATTACTTCTGCCCCTCACCCACCCAGTATATAACACAAAGAAGAATGTAAACGATATTTACTAAGCATTTCTGATAATGCTAATTATTGGGAAACCTATAAAAATGTGTTAAGTTTATTCTTCTTGAAGAAATTCAAAAACCTATATATTCACCGACTTTCCTCTGAGGGTGGTCTGCCTTCAGTGACTTGACTGCACAAAATAAAGTAGGGAAAGTGAAACGTAACTTTCAGTGAAGAAATCGGGCTCAGAGTTCCATGACCAAGTGATCAAGGTTAATGTCACCAGTGATGTCATGTTGGGACTCTGACTTGATGTGAAGAGTAGGGCGCGTCACCACTGTGGTCTTCCTCCCAATAGTTTATAAGCCCAGTCTAGTTATACAAATATAAGAAAACTCAAAATTGAGGACATACACAAAAATGCCTGACCAGTACTTCTCAAAAATGTGAAGTTCATGAAAACCAATGAAAAACAGAGAGGACAGTAAGGAGTCATGCCCATTTACTGCAGTGTGGTATATAGATTGCATTCTGGAGCCGGAATAGGACTTTAGCAGAAAAACAAGTGAAATCTGAGTAAAATCTGGAGATTAGGAGTAGAATGTCCCAATCTGGGTTCTTAGTTTTGACAAACATACCATGAAAATGCAAGAAAATAGCATTAAAGAAAATTAAAACTGGGTGAGTGCTATATCCTTTTGGAACTACCTCTGCAACTTTTCTATACATCTAAAAAATGTCCTAAAATAAGACTAAAAACTTACTAAAAATAACTGTCAATAATTAAATGGTCAAGGAAACTGTTTCACGCATACAATGCAATATTCAGTAGAGGTTGAAAAGAAGACATTCTCTGTAGGTACTAATATGGAACAAGTTACATGATGTATTTATGTAGTGAAAAAGGCACATTTAAGGAATATATTTATAGTATAAATGTACTTTTGCAAAAAAGTCCACATAAACTAATGATACCGTCACAGGCGGCGTGTGTGGCGTGTGGAAGCCTGATTTGTGCCTGCGTCTCTGAAATCCCACAGCTGGTGTTGTTTTTCTTCTCAGTTCTGCTCTGTGTCCTACTTTCTGAGGTCCTCGCCGCTCTCCCCTACTCCCTGGGGAAAACTAGCCTACACACCTGGAGAAGTGTGTGGATTTGAATCTTGCGAACACAGGTAGCCGTCGTCCTGCAGTTCCTGCACTGAGTCCTTCAGCACATGCCTCTGCGACACAGGAGGGGGAAAAACGCCCAACCAACTTGGGGTAAAGGGGCACAGGGAATCATACCCACTGCAGTGAACACTGGGGTGCATACATCTTTTCCAGTTAGTGTTTTTGTCCCCTCAAATAAATACCCAGAAGGGAAATTGCTGGATCGTATGGTAGATGTGGGTCACATGGTGGTCATGCCCTGTGACATTGAAACTTTTAAGGTTTGATTAACTTTAGAAACATTTTAAAAGCATTTTTTTTTAATGGAGTACTCTTTCTTTTAAACCACAAAAATTTTACTGTCTAAGCTAGTGACAACTCCAAATAGCTGTGACTACAGGTTTCTTCATTAAAATGTCTGAAATTTCTGAAGATGCAGTTCTATTTTCTCTATCAGTGTCATTCTGTTAAGATATGATTGCATTCCTATTTTCTGTCTGTAATGGAGAATTTGTCCAGCCCATGAATTCTGAAGCTAGCCTATTTCACGCTTCTGTTAGGTAGTATCCGCCGTTTTTCCATCTGATTACCCTTACATTTAATGAGCCTTTTAACAGTGGAATAGCATGTTTTTGTACATGACCTTGTACATCTCTTAATTTACTCAAACAGATACATTTCCAGCAGGTAGGTCTCTGCTACTTGTTTGGAATTTATCTGTACATGCCGTAGACATGAACCTTCTTCTAACAAGTCACCTAGATGGAAAGGCCAATAGTAGGTTCTGAGTTTTAAAAAGAAAAGTGTCAGATGTGGTGAGTCCCTACAACAAGATGGCCTCGTTTAGTCCAGAAGGTTTAGCAATAATACCATAAAGGAGATTTTAAAACTGAGACTTGAAGGGCCATGATTTGTAAGAGGCACAGCAAGGAGAAGGGAATTCCAAGTCTGCCCGTGAGAAGGAACCTGTGCTCTTGCCTTAACCCATTAAACTGGGGTAACAAGCCCAGGTCTTCTTTTATCTCCAGCCACCCTCAAAATCAAGCAAAACACCAAGACATAGAATAAAGAGGGCACAGTGTTCCAAGAGAGATTATTTTTATTTAAAGAAAATGGAAACAAATTTATACACTTAACATATCAACCCTTTAAAATCAATCAGTACATCTCACAAAGGAAAGTGAGGTTAAAGAAAATCAAGCAGGCACTAACTTAGTGATCCCAGTCATTGACATCCTGACGCCTGTGGTCGAATTTCTGACTTGTCCCCAATCATGGGTGTCCAGAGCAAAGAAAAGGCTTGAGAGGAGACGAGAAGGAGCATGAGAGAAAACTACAAATGAGGGAACTCCTGGCCACATTGACAAAGCTCACTACACCACCTTCATAATCCAGGAACACCCCCACATGGCCGAGAGGCCTTTTGACATATTGAGGTAATAGTGGGGAGGAGGTAAAGAGATGGCACTGATTATTCTCTTTGATACAAAAAAGGAGAAAAATTCCTTCCGAGTCAACCACCATGTCATTCTTCCTTGTCCAAGAATCATTACAAAATCCAATCGCCCAGTTAGCACAGTCTGCCACATCCACTTCCCAGTAGTGTTGACCGGAAGTGAATGACTCAGCTCCCCACGCAAGAAAATATTTAGATCTTGTTGGATTGTTGGCGACATCAGGACGATCAGACAGCAGACGTCTCAGATCTTCAAACAGAGGGACTTGACAAGTGACTGTTTCATTATCCAAGGCAACATACACTGCAAGAAGAAGGGGAAATTGTATTAATGGTATCATAAATTTACGATGGACGTGAGCTTTACATAGTGTCTGGGTTTCCTAGCTCATTACTAGAAGTAGGAGACAGAATAGCAAGAGAGATCTAGAAAGTCCAGGGTTACTGGTCTGTCCTCATAAAAAGAAGATTTTAATGAGACAAGATGGAAAAAAAAATCATGATTTTTAAAAATATACATAAAGAAGAGGCATATTGCTAAGTTTTAGCCATGATTTTCCCTGGAACATTTGAAATTGGCATTTAATTAAAACTTCACAGTCAGAAACAAAAGTAGCCTGCCCACCTCCTCAGAAAACATACAACAAGAAAAATAATAGTAATAATAACTCCTAAGGAGCTTTTCTTTTCCTAACGTAAGGACTTTCCCCTAAAGCCTGCAAAGCTAAAATATAATGAAAGAAAAATTCACATTTTTTGAAGTGGTTCCTTTGTGAGAATTTTCTGCCAGCATCCCTTGAAAAGAAGAGGGAGAAATCTAATGAAATGAGTTGTCAGCTTACTTTGCCAATGTTGCACATGAACTGTGTATAAAATTTCTTATTATGTTTTTAATAAAATTGATCATAATGTATTTTTATATCATGTGAATAAAATGTGTTCTTTGTAAAGTGGATGTATTACAGAGAGTTTAATAAATCAAGTTAAAACTCTCCAAGCATCTCACAAGCAGTGATAACTCACCTAGAACCTGAAATGTACTGAATGTGCATGCAGATTCCTGCTCCATGTGAACAGTCAACACTGCACCCCTGTGAGCTGCAGGCTTATCTTCCCTATTGTTTACCGTCCAGAAACCTGTTTATAATCTATCATAAGCGGCTTTTCCCCTCAGGTAACATATATATTATTCTTCTATAAAGGTAACTTTGGTTATAAAAGTTCCAGCAAAGAGCCCACAGACAGAGCGATGGGGAAGGGTAACCCACGGGAAACTAACAGAGGAGAATGTGCAGCTCTGTCACCCAGCGGCTGCCTGTTACCTTGGAATTGGTCGAGCCAGTTTATCAGTCCGGGCCTGGGACATGAACCGAACTCTGGGACTAGAGGCTGGGGCATGTGCAGCTGCGCTGACTCACTCCTGCAAGAAGAACACTTAGTTACTCTTTTTGAGCTCAAAGTTTTCATGACAATGATTAGATATGCATCCCTCCCAAGACGCTTCATTGAAAGCCTCATAATTAGGTTCAGGGCCATGAGGGTGACGCCACCAAGTGGGGACTGAAGCAAATTACAACTTATTTCATGAAAAATAAAATCCCGTCCTGTCTCCTAACACAGCAATCGCAGCATCCAATTCAGGTTCATCGTGACTGAATCTGATTCTTCTCAACCACTTGCCTATGCAAAATGGTTTGAAATGAAGGACTTTGAAGAAAGGCAATTTGATCTGTAATCCACACTAGTCACCACTGAAATGCTCGGTGTCTGCGTGACCACAGCTGGGGCAGAGGAGCTCTGCCGGGACAGTGGCCCTGCTTCCCAGGACCCCGTTCACAAGGTGCACCCTAGGATCTTTCCTTTTTAAGGTGCCACATGCGACACCTGGAAACCCAACCCCCGATGGCCCTCTTTATGCCTGGGCTCTCCCTGCATCCACCTTAGGCTTCTCTGAAACCCCTAATTCTTGCACATAATCGTGTCAGGACTTTGGGCACATGCTCACTGTGTTTGCATGTCTAATCAGGAATGAGAGTTGTTTTCATGCCACCTTTGCACAGAACCCTGCATAAGCCCCCTCCCCCACTCCACCTGAGGCAAAACAATGAAAGAAACTCTAACTTTTGAGAAAGGGAAACATAAATACATTACGAAGGAGGTTCTACATCATGATAACTTGTGCTCCCGTTTCAACATCAACTGACTGATCACAGATTCAATTCTCAAAACTTGAAAAGGAGGGCAAACTTACTTTTCCAACACGGTTTCAAAACCCTGTAGAGAGAAAAACAGAGAAGGTCAAGTCTTAGCACTTTTCACAAAATTCAGAGTGGAAACTTAGTTTCTTATTCCCAAGGGTGGGTGAACCCAAATTTCAGCAAATTGTACATGAGAATGGGAAGGGGAAATGAGCTGCAGAGATTCCCCAATTTCTCATTACTGCTGGGACCAGATACAAATCTATCTCTCTTCAAGGAAGCCTCTTTGTTCAGTAATCTAACGTGTATTAGGAGAATTTAAGAAGCATTGTCTAGGATTAATTTAACCTACTTCTCCACAAAGTTTTGTTATTCTTGTATATGGCAGGGATGGCCCTCGGTCCTTAGCAATACCCAGACCCATCAAACTCTTGTACCACAGCTTCAGAGAGCGTCTTTCCCACACATGATGGAAGGCAAAGAGAAGGTGGACATTATCTGAGAACCACACGACTCTGCGTTCCTCAGTCCTTACCTGGAGCAGGTCCATGTCTGGTCTGCGGCACAATTCCTTCAGCTCCTCGTATATCCCTCTTAAGAGTTGCCCCTTCACATCCATATTGTGTTGACTTTCCTTAAGTTGTTGAAAAATCTCCTTGCTTTCCTCCTCTATTCTCTCTAAATAACGTGTCTCTTCGTGGTCGCCCAAGGGGCACATCTTCCAATATTCTGCAAAGATCATCTTCCTCCACAGAGTCACATAACCCTAGAGTGACCGTGAATTAATTAGGTCATATAGTCTGGGAGATTTCATCCAGCCTAGTAGCTACTATTTGTCCTCTGATATTTAGAAATGTTGGTACATTCATTATAAACAGAAATTTTGGAACTCCTTTTTAAACTATCCTCATTTTTTAAAATTTCATTGCATCTGCAGTCAAAATCTTGACTCTAACTACTTTGCCTCAAATATCCACATTTTCTTGAAAATAGGTACTTGTGATTTAATAGTTGTGTTGGATAATATACAAAGAACTCCAATTCTTAAATCTATCTAGTCTGTCTTATCCTCAGATATTTTATCTACAGGCTGACTCTTTCCTTTTAGGAAAAAATAGCAAATAGAATTAGATAAGCCCTTTCTGTAATACTTAGTTCCAGGTCCACAAACTGCACGTGGACCAGAACCTTGTGTGCGTGAGTGCAGCTTGACTCTTTCTGACCGAGGCTTCACCCTCCACGTCTTAGCTGACTTCCACCCTGGCCTGAGACACGGGTCAATAGACAGCCAACTTCCGGTCTTAATTTCCATCTTCTTTCTCTTTTTCTTTTTTTCACTTTCTCTCTTCCTTCTTTCCTCTCCACTTTTTAAAGTAGTGGCCCCCATTGTTTGAAGCAAAACAAAACATCCACCATTGACCTGATGTCTCCATTTGGTTCTTGTGCTGTCGTCTTTATCTCCAAGGAGCAGATTTTTGAATCACAAGTGTACAGTCACTGAACTCATTTATGAAACTCTCAATCTTTCATCAAAGCAATGAACCATCTTCAATTCCCAGCACTTTAATGAAACCACATTCATCATATCAAGAACCTCCCTTGCTGAATCCACACATTTCTTAATACGCAAGTTCCTAATCTCTTCATCTCACACCAGTCCTTCCTTCTAGAAAGCCTGTCCACCCTGGGTCAGTCAACCCCCCCACCCCCGTTTCCCTCTGTCAATTTTCTTCCACCTGCTCCTCTTTCCCAGCTGGACCCATGAACACAGAAAGTCCTCCAGTTATCTTTCCAGGTGGAAATTTTACTCTTTTCTTTTAAAAACTCTCCTGGACAATTTTTCAATATCCCTGCCCAGACCAACTCTTTCACATAAGCACCAACCTCACTCACCCAGTTGCCTACAACCTATTTCTGTTAGGATATCTCCCAGAGACTCAAAGAGCAACATTTCTCAAATGAAAATTTTCTTAACCCAAGCCAGCACTTCCTTCTTTGTTTCTATCCTCAGTGATGCTCAAACCTCAAAGCAGAAACTGGGTCTCAGTTTTTAAAGTTTATCCTCTTAACATTATACATCACATAAGTCCTATTTTCTGACATTTCTCAACTGTAAAGAATATCCCTGAATCTGATCATTTCCCATTGTCTGTAGTCAGTGTATCCCTGAACGTTCCTTTAAGGATTCCTCAACTTTCAGGTCTGACTTCCAATTTCTTCATGCTCTCTCATTCTCCTTCATATCAGGGTCTGCACAATGGAGAAACAAGGGAAGTGTGGCGTGGAAGAAGCATAAATTTAGTCTGAGACGTGGTGGATTTAGTTATCTCTTCCTAAAAAGCCCTTTCCCCAAATAGACACCTGCCTCGATTTCTACCCTTATGTCCAAAAGTGATCTTCCATAGTGAGTCTTTTCTCATCGTATGTAAAATTCAGTTTTGTCAAATTACTTTTCTTATTTGCCTTTACTGCCGTATTTTTCTCAAAAGCACTCATCACAATGGGTCACACCACAGATGTTATATTTAGACGTGTTAATTCACCTCCCGCATTACTTTCTGAGCTCCTTGAGTACAAAGAAATCTATTCCTTTTGTCTGTTTCTACATTAGCTTAGAACAGTTACTGTGCTAAAGGGCACAGCAACCACTCAACATTTCAAAGAAAAATAGTGCAAATTATAACCCAAGTACAGTCACCTTTAAATAATTGGGTTGATTTTGTTACATCTCTTTGCCATTCATACAGCCCCATTCAAATTTCCTTCTTAATGGGAAGAAGTGCTTGCTTTTTACCTTTCCATCATTAAATCTTTACTTCTTTGAGGGTATAAATGTACTTTAATTTCACTCTTGTCTTTGTGATGCTCAATCCACATTTTTTAATCAACAAATGTAGACCTAAATTCATCAGCCATGTATTTAGGTCACATTTTGACCTGAACTATCCTACATTCCAGCCATACCTCTCAGCCCTGCGCCTCTTATTATACATGTGACAACCAACATGAACTTTGTAGAATTCTAACTTGATGATTCCTATAGTTTCTAGTGTTCAACTGTCACAACCTGCCCGACATCCCCATGTATTTCTGACTTCAAATTGCCCTTTACCGAGTAGCCAGCTAATGTCTTCCTGAATTTTCAAAGATTTTGCTTTGGAAAAACCTTGGGTTTATCTCATTCACTAAGTACAGTATCCCTTGATAATTCTGATTTTTCTATATCCGTTGGTGTGTTATGGTGTTACACAGGAAATAAGCTCTTTTAGCGTGGTATTTTGATTTTTAGAAAGAAATCCTAACAAAGGGACATACTTCGTTGTACATGATTAGATGAGAGCCTTCCACTGGTGGTTACCCACTCCTAGAGGATGATAAACATTATGATTTTTAGTTCAAGAACTTACTGAATGATCAGCATGTGTCCCAAGCCAGGTGCTGAATGAAACAGAATTTCTTGCTTACCTCCCACATCCTGACTTTGCTAGTTTCTCTGTTTAGATTTCTTTTATTTTCTTGTGTCTTTTCCCACACAGACCGCATCTGCTTCAGAAGTTTTTGCTGCAAAGGAACCAAACATGTTATTATCAGATAAGGTGATATTGACAATTTTAAATCCGAGTGGAAGAATGGCAGGAAATATCAGATAAATAATAACTAAAGATGGCAAAGGACCAATTTATTTTCACTGTTAAGCCAAGTTACCTAGTGTGTAGCATGTTTCTGTCCACAGACTAGACTTATAGTGGCAATGGGTGCTTCTCCATAGAGGAAACTGGCCCTCGTCCTTTATTCCACCTAGCCAATTTGCATTAAGTGACTATTGTCTCAGATTAGAGTTGCTCTGCTGCTAGTTTTCATCTCCCACTACTCTGTTACTTTAGCTAAAAGACAGTGTTTCTAAGTAGAGATTGTTACATTAGGCTTGTTGCGATCATGGTTACTAGTGACCAAAGTCACTGAAATTACCAGATTTGTCCACCTTAGTCTCATACTGAATTATCCCAATCCTAGTCATGATCATCATCAATGTCAACTCGATTTGTAAGATTTTAAGATGTAAAAACTAAAGTGTTTAAGATTGGGACCATCCTTTCTTCAATAATAGTCCCTGGCACGTAGTACCAGTTAGGATCTGCTTTATATTTTACATGAACGGAGAATAATTATTCTCACTTCAATTGCATTCGCTCTCAGATAGAGTCCCCCAGATTGCAACTCCTCTCTCAGCCACTGCTTACCCGGTATTCCTCAGCCATCCACTCAATGGAGCAGTGCCCATGAGTCACGTGCGCCTTCGACTGGCAGCAGGGTAAGCACAGCGCATCCTTGGTCACCTCACAGAAGAAGCTCTTCGTACTCATGTGTATCTCACATGTCTGTTTTGCAGAGCTGGGTAATTCACAGGGGCTTGTCCTCCTGGCAAGGAACACCCGTGTCTTCAAAATGATATTGGTTTTCAAATTTACTGGATGGGACGTTGCCCTGCACACAGGGCAGCGAGGGGGATCCTGGGCTTCCTCCCAGCCGATGCAGAGACAAGGCATACAAAAGCTGTGCCCACAGCCTAGAGTGACTGGGTCAATGAAATGCTTAAAGCATACGGAACAGGTGAAGTCATCCTGGAAGCTGTCGGCACTCATGTTTCTGAGGAGAGAGAAGAAAAGAAAGAGAACATTATGTTGTCATGAGCATTAAAAGAAGTTTCTTTTCAAAACCATTAAACATACCAAAGGGAATGAGAATTATTTACTTCCCCTTCATACCAATGGGCTTGTGTGTACAGCAGGACAGGCTATGCACTGCATTTAACAAAGAGGATGCTGAGCAACGGAGCGTCCTCATGATATTCAGACAGCCTACTGCCAGGTCAAACACAGCTTTCCCATCAGAGTTTCAGCTCTCTAGTGCAGTTCCAAAACAATCCCTGGCCACAGAGTTTTGGTCATATTCCACCTAAAATAATCCTGTTTATACCTCTGCTGGTTTATGTGTTCTGCTAGTTTATATGGCCATTAGACCCTACTTGGCCAATAAGATTTGAAGAAAATATTATTAGAAGGATTTTGTCAAAGTTTTTTTTTTTTTGGCTCATTAAAAGAAAAATAAGAGTCAACTGTCTCATATTCTTCCACATAGTACTTGAAGGTGAGTCATGGGGCTGTCATTTTGTGACCAGAAAGTGCACTTGCCTAGACACCAAAGCCTACAGCCTGAGGGTGACAGAGAAACAGAAGACCTGGGTCTTTGATAATGTCATCGAGGCAACAAACTAACCAACTGTGAGACTGCCAATAAATGCAAGAGGAATCAAGGAAATAGAAAAATCATTTCACAAACATCACGATTAATAATATATTTGGTAGGGAATCATCAATGGACGTGAGAAACATTTGGAAAGCCAGTATCAGCCCTAAGACTGTTAACTCATTCCTGTCACATCATGTCACGTTAAACTGCTTATTTAGTTTAAAGGAGACAGACTTTACCTTATCATACATTGTGAGTAAACATTTTCTTTAATTATATGGTAACTGTTATATTCCCTGCCTGTGAGCAACTGAATGGGAGAGGCTACATATTTACATGGTTGAGAAGTTATTTTTGGTCCAAAATGGACAGAAAGTAAACAATTGCTTAATTGAACAAGTATAAAATCAGCTTTAAGTTACCTCTTAAAAATGAGTAACAATGAAGGGAAGGTGCATAGATACATTTACAGAGAAAAACTTTTGAGAGGGGAGTTAAGGACTTCTGATCAGTGGCCACAAAATTATCAGTGATATAAAACATTGAAGCCATGGACTCAAATAGTCCTCAAACAAGGAGATAGTTTTGAAGACCAGGGAGAGTATATAGGTAAGCCCTGTGTAGAGTGGGCTAGAAGCTGGCCAAGACTTCATTATGAACATAATCATTTCTAGACTGATGATGTAATGATAATGATAACATTAAAATGGTAATAGGAGAAGCTAATATGTGTTATTTACCATTTCTAGGCATTAGATTCCTTCCTTTTACATGCATTAACTCTTTTAATCTTCTGAACGCTATTATTAACTAATTTTCCTTCTTTACCAACATTTTACAATGAGGTTATTTGACATTTACTTGCGGATAAAATAAGTACCTTGTCTAAAAATCACACATTGAATAAATGATTGATCCAGTACTCACATATAGATACTACTGATAAAAAAATAAAACGACTTAGCTCTAGTGTCCAAGATTACCAGTAAAGTTTCACTTTAAAGTGAAAATAGCAGAAAGGCACTGTACATTGATCGGGACTCACCTTTGGGAACCGTTCATGAGATGTTCACTCTTGTTCATAAGTAACTCTGCTAAATTCAGTGCAAGGGTGAGGAGCTCACCTCCCAGTGTTGGGAGCTTTCAGAAGTCTTCACAGCTGGGCCAACTCCAAACAGGGGCTTGAGAAGAATGAACTTGGCTCTTTGCTAGAGGTTTTATATATTCTCTGAAGACCACACCCATTTCCTCCAGGTGATTCAATTATCAAATCTTTGAAAAGGTATAAGTGATTAGATTTTTGCAGAGTTGAAAACATAGAAAACCGTTTGAAACTTACTTAATCCAATTGCCATAATCCGATCTCATAAAAAGTCATGCCTTGAGTTCACGTTTGTAATCCGCCGAGTTGTTGTTTCCAAAATAAGTGAACTCCCCGAAAATGAATTTCATATCTGCATTTAAGGAACCATGTTTTAGTCCTAATCACAGCGACTCATTACCACCCAGTATACTTGATTATCTGTCTGACTTTGCGTGCATCACTTCCTTGATGTTTCTTTCCTCAGGAAGAGGAGTCACTCACCATCCATTTGTCAGCCCAGTGCTGTCAAATTGCCCAATAATCCCCTCACGGCCCTGGCAGAGTAGCCTTCTACAGTTTTATGGATCTTGTCTACCTCATCGGAACTAAAATTCTCTGAAATTTTATACTTTTCATTGAGTTCTTCACAAAATTCATCCCTCTGAGGGTTTTTTTTTTTTTTTCTCCCTTTTTGGTAATACAGTATTGCTTTTTCTTTCCATCTATAAGTGCACGTAACAATAGCTGTTGCTGGTTCTTCTCTGAGTCTGTCCCTTTTCCTAGTACCCTGCACATTATCTCATACACTCTCATTCTATTATTCAATATATATGCAGAATTAAGATATTGATGATATGTTGTGGAATTAATGATCATATTATGAGTTTATATTATATAATTGACCAAAATAAATCATAGATGTTTTTGTGAAAGAAATAATGATATTGTCTGTTAAGTTTCCGGCAACCATCTCTTAAGGGTTTTTCTTTTGTTTGTTTTTTATCTTGGCTGGCTTTGCATCCTATTCAGCCTTCTCAAAACATTTCCCTATTTAATCAGTGATAGACAATGATGCTTAATTCAAGGAAGGATACTAGAAAGGAAACCTTTAAACACTATTTCTACTACATCGACTGTTCAGTAATCACAAATCTGCTCTTCTCATATAAATCCATGGCTAAAATCGTGACGTATTTCATAGGATTCCAAAATTTTTATCTTCAGTATTCTCTTCTCTTGGAAATTACAGATTGAAAGTAATAAGTTTATCTCTGGCATTGCTTCATTTTTTGTGTGCTTCTGCACATACAACAATGGAGTTAAAATTTCTACTTAAATGTGAGCTTCTTGAGAAAATGATCATTGTAGATATCTTTGCAGTTCTATTGCAAAAAATATCCTGAAGTCCACAGTGAGATATGAAACACTGTTCGTTGCCCAGCCTTCCATCCCCCTGTCCCTCCTCCCACAAAAAACCCCCCTCATTTTGAGAAATAGCCTGATTGGAGGCACTGTTGACCGTGTACAAGTTTCATGCGCCCACCCCAAGGGCTTCAACTATCTTAGCTGCCAGTTACTTTGCTTCCCTCTCTTCTCTAGGTCCTCTCCTTTCAGGTGACACATCAGAATCTCCCATAATATGGGGGATAATTTGACCCACAAGAGGAGATTTGCAAATGTGCTCATGCTGGACTCTGCCACCAGCAATATTTACTTATGTGAGCTGAGCGGAGAGCTTGGACAAGGTCGGATGAGAGGTGGAAATCTGAAACGTTGAACACACCATGATAGCTGAATAAACTACCTATAAAAGAATTTTGTATTGGATCTTCCTGTCTGTTCACCTCTTTGGTAAGAATTTGACACTTATTTCTATGGACCAAGAGTAAGATCTGAAATGTGTTGTTATAAATAAACTAGCGGGAAGAACCCATGGAAATGAATGAAAAAAAATATCAGATTCTTCTCCTTCATCCTCTCCCCCTTAAAACATCAGATAACAAAATCAAAGTCTAAGATTTATGATTATTTTGTGTCCTTTCCATCTAGACATCTGTGTGTGTGTGTCTGTGTGTGTGTGTGTGTGACAGAGAGAGAGACAGAGACAGAGAAAAAGAAAAACAGAGAGAGAAACAGAAAACACAATTATTCTGTGATTTAATTATCGTAGAAGCCAAATATCTAAAGAGAAGTCTATGCTTGCTCCCAACATGACAAAGTTCCCGGAGAAAATACCATTTACAGAGCCTTCCCAGAAAAAGCTAAAAAGTAACTCAGGATTGAAGTCTACATAGTTTCATGAGATATTTCTTTCCCCTGTAGATGATATGGCTTTGTGTTCCTCAAACTTGTCTGAAGGTGAGAAAATTAGGAGACAAACATTCATCTGGATTTTTGTTTCCATCCTAGATGGAGTAACAGGCACAGCATAATCAAATAACTCAGAATTAGGGATAAAGAAAAAAAAAATGTGTGAGACTCATTGGAGTTAACCTTAAATTTTTTAATATATGAGAAGTTTATGCTATTTGCTTCATTGACAGCCTGATCCTTTACCAACTTCAGAAGCCTCCAGTGACCATGAGTCAGGGCTAGATTCTGCAGGTGATGATTTTCTCTTTTTATAAATCATAACCAACACAAACAGTCCAGCAGCAACATCCACAACATGAATAGTGCCAGTGTCTCCCACTGAGTGGCTGCAGGAAGACACGATGAGCTGGGAAAGGATATTTAACTTCTCCCAGTAGGGCATGTGGGATTCAACCTTATTCCCTGCCTGGGATACTGAACCTGCCAGGGGGGTCAATCTGTTTCTGGGTATAAAAAGTCCCATGCCAGAGGTCACAGGAAGCATTACATTCAATAGTATTGTTTTATGCAACAGGTCCCTCTCTCATCCCATCCACTAATCAAAATTACAATTTTTAAATAATACCAATATGTCAAACAATATGTTAAAAAATAATAATACCTGAAACTACTACTTGTTGATGAGGATATGCAAATGTTGGGATTTTAATACCCTTCTGTACAACCACTTTGAAGTGTGGTTTAGTAGTATCTTCTGTGGCTGGGCATATACCCGCCTAATGACACAGGGAAGCGTACACTCAACAGAAATGGGAACACGTGTTCACAAAAAGACACGTACAGGAGTATTCACAGCAGCATTCCAAGTAACAGGCGAAATCTTTAGCAACACAAATGCAACACCAACAGTAGAACTGAAGTGTGATATGGTTACAGGGTAAAATGCAGCAATGATGATAAACAAACCACTGCAACGTGTAAGATCAGAAGTGAATCTCCCATTTAAGTGAAAAAAGTCACAAACTCAACAGATTGAATAATGAAAATCAGTTGATGTAATGATCATACTAACAGGCTAAAAAAGGAAAATCACATCAAATCAATAGTCACAAAAAGAGCATTTGACACAATCTGAGTTTCATTCATGATTTTATCAAAAGGCTTAGCAAGCTGGGAATGAGAGCATTTCAGGCACTTAATAAAGAACACATAAAAAAAATCTTCCAGCTAGCATCGGACTCAACAGTGGGAAAACTGGATGGTTTTCTGCTAAGAAAGAACCTCATCAGGTATTATTAACTAGTCCATAGGTAGCCAAAATGAAAGACGTTAATTCATTGATTCACCTCTCTCAAATAAAAAAGGTCCCTCCACCTGAATGAACTTTGACCTCTGTTTCTAGAACCTGGCTTCAACTATGACAAGCATCAGCAAGCTAAGAGGAGAAGACAGCAGTAGCAGGCAGCCAACCCGAGTCCGGACCATGCCCGTGAGACCCATCTTAATAGTTCCACTGTGCTGTCTACCAGATGTCTAGCTCTCCGTCAGAACTGCAAGCTTGCTTTTCCCTAGTCTTTATGTCTAAAGGAGAATGCGTCAATAAATTTGTTACAACGTATAGCTTCTGGAGACAATTTAACTGCCCATTTTTACATTCGTGTTCATATTAAGTTTTTTTTTTTTTTTAATCAAGTTAAGCCTGTAAACACTGGTGAAGTCACATTGGTTAACTGTTGCAGAATTAGCACACAGGAGTGGGCGTGGTTCTTTTCTGCTTTTTGGCAGGCTCAGTGTTGGCCATCCCAGGGGCTCAAGTCATTTTAATAAATGTGTTTTCAGGGGGCTTTCCCCATGGAAGGATGAGGGGGCAAAGAATGGCAGGTTCAGCCAGGTGCTGTCTGTTGTCTTCTCCAATCTGTACACGGCAGATTTCTCTTCCTCATTAGAGATGTTACACATTTTTTACTTCTATATATATGCATTTGCTTTCCCACTAGTCTATAATCTCCAGATTTTGTCTCACCTTTGAAGACTAGGTTGCTGGGGGTTAGGGTAATCGAGAAGTTATTATGATATTTAGTAAAACATAGGAAGGGTAGCAACTGATTAATTACTGTATTTATTATTTGAGGTAGGGATGAGACCACAGAGTCTGGTTTATACAAGTTTAGAATGCTGTGTGAAATAATCACTAATCCAGGGAACAATGGAGCTTGCAAATGTTGGAGAAAGCCCTCTAAGAAAGAGCATCATTTAACAGCACTATACCCCCAACCACTTAATGTCCACAGAAAAACGAGGTTAGAAAGCTCTTCCTCTACGTGCTTATGTAGATGATATGTAACATGTGAAGAAACATTTGGCGCAATTTTCCGAGAATGAAATGTCAGGAAAAGCCCTCATGTACACATCTCCATATACCTTAGTAGTATATAGACTGCTTCCTTTCCTTTCCTTAATATCCTGAGGACACATTATTGAAGTACAATTGCTGGTCAAGTGAGGCTTACATTAATTTACAGTCCTACGCTTGGAGTAAGAGGCCAGCTACTTTTCCTCTTTCTAGCATATGCTGGCTTGCACGGCTATCATTTTTTTCATTTTGGTAATTTTTTAAAATGTGACTTTTATTGACATTTTCACTTTTTCAATTTCTAGCAAGGTTAGATTATTTTCCTATGTTATAAAAATAAGACCTAAATCCCCAAACATTAGATAACTTAATGAAACATCTAATATCTAATCATGGGTAATTTGTTGAACTGTGATAAGTGTCAGCAAAATACAGGTAGTCTGGCACCTGTGCTAAAAATAACATCCCACAGAATGCTCAGTATGGTGGCCATAGTTAATAATACTTTATTGCATATTTGAAAGATTCTAAGATACTAGATCCTAAATTCTCACCACAAGAAAAAGAATTTATAACTATGTACCATGACAAATGTTAACTAGACTTATTGTGGTGATTACTTCACAATATATAAAAATACCCACTTTTTAATGTTGTATATGTATATGTTTATGTTGTATACCTGAAACTTATATAACATTATATGTCAATTATACCTTAATAAAACAACAATTTTCTTTATGCATTTTATTAGACATAATTATTATGCAAATAATTACTACATTATATTAATATTTAATATAAATATACCCATTGATATTAAATATATCAATTAACTAGGAAAGTTAATTCAACAAATTATTATATATACAATTACTATACAATTATTGAAACCACATTTGAGTGCCTAGTTACACTTTTTTTATGAGAAAGGTATACAGTGCCGATGTGTCCAGTTATTTCAGTGAATGTTTTATTATTGGGCATAATCAAATAAACAATGGCTAGAGACTTCGTTGGCTATTACAAATGTTAAAAGTAGAATAGGAAAATAAATTTGAAAAATTGTGATGCCATTGCTTGTAGAATAAAAAGTCATTTCATGAAAGCATGGCTTCCGTTAAAATGTATTTTCAAACAACTTGTGCCCAGTCACCTTCTTCCGTTTACCCTAAAAGAAGTCTATATTCACTGTGCTGCACACCAGAAATTGACACAAAATTGTAAACTTATCACACTTCAATGAAAAAACCCGAAGTCTACATTCTTTTAGGGTCTTATTCCCCAGGTGTTGTTTCCTATAACCTAATCACCCGCTTGCACATCTTTCTGAGTGATCCAATCAGTGTTTTCCAATCCCCTTTGAAGACAGGACTCAATCTCAAGACGTAGGTGTGGCCTTAGGTGAGTCTAACGCTTTATAAAGCGCCTTTGTCCAGCGGTCACTACTTCTTCAGCGTAGACTGAGGGAGTTTGCTGCGGCCGGGCATCGGAGAGTTCTCGTTGACCCTGACATCCACAGACTTCCAGACGTCCAGCCTTCCAGAGCTGAGACCGCTCGCAGGAGACTCTGGTGAACACAGAATTGATTGTAAATATCTCCATGCCTGATTTCTCTTATCCCAATAATTTTAATTTTCCTGTTGGCCTGCTTGAGTCTTGTCCAAACAAACAAGTAGTTTTCTTAGTTTTTTTTTTATTAAAAAATGACATCAATGTTGAAAATATCCGTAACTAGAACAATTAAAATATGCTGATATTTGTAATATTAAGTTACTTAATCCTTTTTATTCTATTACCTTATGGGTTACTAGATGTTTTTAGGTTTTTAAAAGAAATTTCATATATATATATATATGCACATACACAAAACTCATAAAACACCAAAAATGTTCAATATCATATATACATTTCATGGTCTTTGTGCAGATTAACCCAAGCGTTAAATGGGTTGGATTAATTAGAACACCTTGTTGTAAAGTCTTATTTGCTATCTGTTTAAAGCCTTCAGTTTGTAGTCTAGATTTGAAAAGTGTTCAGAATAGATCTAACCAACTGGTAGAAACTCCCAGGTGGCATTGGTCACGTGGGGAAATATCAGAAACAAAGAGGACACCGTCACGCTTCCATTGACTTCACCTCTGGATATTCTAGTATAGAGAGAATATCCCAGTGTTTATTCTAATTTTTTTTTTTAACTATTGATTCATTTTTGCTGATTATCATTGTCGCTGGAACAATCAGCAGTTGAAAATGTGAGTGTGCTCTGATGTTCCTTTTTACACCCTCTTTTACTCTCTGCTCTAATCTTTAAAGTTTTCCAAGTAACTTCAGTGTGATTGAGAACATGGTTTACCTTAAGCAAAAAGTTGCAAAGGGCTCTCTTATTTTATCATTGTTTCATAGCAGAAACCCAACCTGTCTGTATTCACCGTTTCTAGGTTTGTTCTGGGGATAGGCAAATAGGTAAATCTCACAAGACTTTGTCTAAAGGATTTTTTGTTTTAATAAGAGTAGAAGAATGAATTTCTCTCTTACTCTCTCTTTCTTGTTAATTTATAGAAGCATGGATTCAGGAGGCTTCATGCAAGCCTTCCAGAATGAGCTTATCTGCTCCATCTGTATGAACTATTTCATAGATCCTGTCACCACAGACTGCGGGCACAGCTTTTGCAGTCCCTGCCTGCACCTCTGCTGGGAGGAAGCCCTAACCCCACTGAGCTGCCCTGAGTGCAGGGCAGTGTCAGAGAAGCTGGAGTTTAAAACCAATATTGTTCTCAAGAGGCTGGCTTCCCTTGCCAGACAGGCTAGAGCTAACCACATCAGCAGCTCTGAGCAGCAGATCTGTGCGACACACCAAGAAGCGAAGGGGCTCTTCTGTGAGGTGGACAAGACCCTGCTCTGTGTGTCCTGCTCTGAATCCCCAGAACATGGGGCTCACAGCCACTATCCACTACGATGGGCTGCTGACGAATACAGGGTAGGTGATGCTTCTAAAGCTATGTGGAGTCCACAGGCTCCCAAACAGGAGAAAAAGAAGAGAATGATAATGAAGCTGATGGGAATGGAGACAGTGGAGGTGGGGATTGTTCAATGTGAATCCCATGATATAAGTGTATTGTTGCAATGTTGTTGACCAGCGGTCCAAATATGTGGGACTGCTGCATCCTGGGGCAGGTGGCAGCACCAGGAACACTGGCTTCGGATGTAAGCTCGATGCTTCCTTAGTCAGTTTATATCAAAGGCTGAGTCTCAGTTTCCTAGGAAATGGATTTTCTTATCTGTGGATTTCCCTCAATTTGCTAGTATACATTCCAATCACTTTCGGTATTTGAAATATTAGAGTCAGATTAGATTAATGTGGAAAAATCAGACCACCCCATTCTGACTCAAGATTACTCTTTTTCTCAATTTATGAGCCTTTGCTAATAAATAAGGGGGTGAAATTTACAGTGTCAACTTCTGAGTCACTAAAGCCCAAAGTTTCTACTTTGCAGGAGAAACTTCTAAAGAGAATGGGCTCTTTATGGAAAATGAATCAAGAAATGCAAAACAATCTGAATCAGGAAACTGACAAAATCCAGTCATTTGAGGTAAGAATGAAAATGTTCTTTTTTTTCTTTTTTTAGTATGGAGATCGATATAATTCTGGCTTAGACTTTCAGCTAAATTCAAGTTACCAAGTCTCTTCCCTGGAAAACTAGTGGCTTCAAAGGACCGATCAGTAATCACAAATATACAGGTCAATACAGGCAAACTCAAAGAATGCTATACTATGGGCAATCAGGTCATGAGAAGTATTTTGGTGGCTGGGATAAACTTAACAGACATGGAGTAAAAGACAACATGGCACTTGTGTGGCTGTGAAGGAGAGGAAAGGGCTAGAGGAGAAACAAGAGAATTTTTTTTAAACTTTACAATATGGAGTTTACCTGATTTTTAAAAATATTTAGAAAAATCAGGTAAAGGAACAAAAGGAAGAGAAGATTCAGGTAAGAGAGAAAATATTTGATGGGATAAGAACCCTGAAGAAGCATCCCAGGGAGGGAGCCTGGGGCCCCTTGATGGCTTGATTTAAACTGGGAAAGAGACTAGGAACATAGACAAAGGATGGACAGAAAGGACCAGCAAGTATTCAAGACGCTTTCAGGTGTGAGCCAGAAAGTTTGTCAAGATCTTTCTTGATGCCATTAGGGAAGTCGCATTTGAAGCTCTCCTTTGAGAGTGAGGATACGTAACTCTTTTTCATCCACCATCTCTGCAGAACTATGTGTCCTTGAGGAAGGTGACCATTCGAGCTCAATATCAGAAGATGCATCTATTTCTCCAGGAGGAGGAGCAAGTCCATCTGGAGGCGCTGGAGAAGGAAGCCAAGGAGACTTCCGACCAACTCAAGGAGAGTGTATTCAGAATGGCTCAACAGAAGGAAAGTCTGAAAGAAATGTACAGAGAGCTGACGGAGGTGTGCCACAAGCCTGATGTGGAGCTGCTCCAGGTGAGAAGGGAGAGCCCATTCTCAGAGGCAGAAACACTTTTCTGGGCAATGTCACCATGATGTTGCTGCATATACAGTTACTCCCACATAAGGGAGGATGCTCTGATCTCTTACCCCCTCATATCCTGGTAATCTTTGGGAGAGTCTTCCCTTTTAGTAGCTGACGTAGGACAAAATTATTTCAGTGTAATCAGAAGTACGATCCACATTAGATTTTCCAAAATCAGCAAAACTCTGTGACCAGGGGAGCATTAACCTTGTGGGAGAAGGTCTCAATATATGTTTCCCTAATCTGTTGTCACTCTCTCTTATCCCACAACTGCTGAAGACTTTGAAGTTTTGCTCCTTGTGTAGGCAAGATTTTTAGAATTGGTCAATTTCAATGCGTTCTATAATTAGTTTTTGATGATTCCCTGTTTTGTTTTAACTGTTATTGTAAATGGTGAGATCTCTCCTTGGGAATAGGGCTGGGCAATGAGTGCTTGGGAACCTGGAGGCTATTGCCTCATTACACAGCCCTTTCCTGACCTTCTTCCTTCCTTAATGCACCCTGAGGAAGCCTGTCATAGGCTTTGAATTTAGCTCCTTTTATTAATATAGCCTGACTTTCTTAAAGGGGAACTAAGGAAAAAGTACCTTACTGAACAACAAGAATACTAAAGAGGCAAAAGGACAGAGCTCTCATGATTAACACGATCTTACTTGTTTTCATTGCAGGACTTCCGAAATGCAATGGAAAGGTGAGTTTACGTTAATGATTTTTAGTTTCTGAGAAAATTGTCGTCTTTTCAATGAAGTGGATGTGCATTTGTCCCTTGGCACCATGGGGAACTGGTTCCAGCCCCCACCCCACCCCCCAAATTTCAAGATGCACAATTCCTTATACAAAATGGCAAAGTAATTGCATATAATTTACAAACATCCTCCCATACACTTTAAATAATTTCTAGACCACTTATAACACCTAATATAATGGAAATTAAATGCTATGTAAATAGTCGCCTCATGTGCACTGTTTTCAAGTTTTACTTTTTGGGACTTCTGGATTTTTTTTTTGAATATTTTCCATTCAGAATTCACAGATTCAGTCTATGGTTGAATTCACAGGTGTGGAACCCTAGGATGTGAATGGCAGATTGCCCATCTTTTGAGTTATTAATATTAATATTTTCTATTTTATTTTTAAACATTTTTTATTGATTTATAATCATTTTACAATGTTGTGTCAAATTCCAGTGTAGAGCACAATTTTTCAGTTATACATGAACATATATATATATTCATTGTCACATTTTTTTCTCTGTGAGCTACCATAAGATCTTGTATATATTTTCTATTTCATACCAAAAAACCCCACGGTCTTCTATTCCTTGGTCTCAGAAATTTCCTTCTCATTTGACTGAATTCAAATACACGTAAAAACCATTCAATATTCTGTCCTTGTTCTACACACTCACCCCATCCTCTCCAGCTTCACCACAGTAAAACGTAGGGAGTTTTTCTAAGGTGTCACAGAGGAAACACCTGTCCCAGTGAGCGGGAAGATGAAAAAGACAGGAAAGAGGGAGACTCACTAAGAATGGGAAGGGGGCCTGTGATTTTGTTCCTAGGAGTGGTAAAAGGACTCAGCCTGTTCACCAGCACGCCCCCTTGTAGGCAGGACCTCAGAGGGAACAGCTTCCCGGTGCCACTGGGAAGTGAGAGCTTGAGGACCAGGGTAGCCAGGCTGGCACTGGATTCTATTACTGGCTGACAAGAGCAAAGCTGTCTGGCTCAGTGCACTCTTCCTTTTAATGAATGTATGCTTGGTGACTACTTGCTGACTGAAGTCCCAAAGGCTTTGCCTGAATTTTCTGCTGTCTGTAAAATGCCCAGTGTCTCTGCATTCCTGGAGGTGGAACGGAGGCACTGAATGAACCTTAACAACTTCACAAATGAAATAATATCTAAGATGAATAGGAAAGTTGAAATTTGGTATAATTTATATTTAGGGAAAAAAATAAAGGAACATGTATTATATTCCCAGGAGTTTAGAATATAATATGTACCCTCTTCACCAAAAATGGAGAATTCTGTTGAAATATCTTGAATTAAAAAATTGCTTTGTTGGTAACGGCTGTGTTACCCTTTGGCCCTGAAGTATAACTGATGTCATTCTTCACAGGGCTGAGCTGGTACAGATGCAGAAGCCTCAGCCAGTGAACCCGGAGCTCACTTCCTGGCCCATCGCTGGAACCTTAGACATGCTGAACACCTTCAGAGGTGAGACTCAGCCCTTTGGTGATCAGGCCTCAGTTTCATTAGTGCTTCTTGCGAAGGAGCCCTCTTTTATTTTCATTTTATTTTTTCTGACATGAAGATAGTACCTGACTTTAAAAAATTGTTACATCTTTTCTGCCTGCATAGTTATGTTACAGAGATCAAGACTGAACTTTGTATCCTATAGTTCACTGAGAATGCAAATCCAGACACATGTTTAGTTACATTTGACATAGGCAGAGCAGGAGGAGGGCAATCAGCTTGGTTCTGTGGTTACAGAGAGAAAGTATGTAGTTCTCAGAGTAGCAGTCAGCATTGTGTTTATTCACTTTATTTCACTCTGGAAAGCTTGAGGATAGCCCTGGTGCTTTTAATTGGTTCTGTATTACAAGTGCATTTATCATGCATTCTACAAAGAATATTTATTTCTAAAATTAGGAAGATTTGACCAAAAAGGACTATAATTAGTGTAAGCAGAATGATTTTAATGCCATTAGATCAATCTCAAAACAACGGAAAGGCAGGAGATATGTGAACTTGCTTAGCCAGAACATTCTTTTCACAAGCTTCCAAACTATTCATTTATGGATTTGTATCAAAGTTTTTGACCTTTGCAAATTTAATAGGTAGATACTGTAGCCCAATAAATACCCACATAATAGCAAACTGCTGTCTTATATTGAATAGTATTAAAGACAAAGGACACAAGAAAAGTTTTCTAAAGAAAAAATTTTTCAGTGTGTCCTGAAACAAACTATCTAGAGATTGACGTTACATCAGTCTTCACACAGTTTGTCATATGTCTGGACTTTTGTTTTCTCTTTCTGTAAGATTTGAAGGGTTTCTCCGTGCTGTAGAGGTAGTAATAACTCTTGTTCTTCATAGAAGAGTCAGTCTGAACTCTTTGCTCCCTTCGTTTTTGTATTTGCTTGGAGAAGGGAAAATGCAGTTTCATTGGGTGGAGAGCCTTTGCCTCTTAGGACATGGAAAGCCCATCGCTGACCTGACTTTTGCTCTTTCTGCAGTGGATAACATTGTGAGTCTGAAAACGACCATTCCAAACGTGAGCCTTTCTGACGAGGATGCACGTGTGACATCTGGAGGTGACCATCACGGCGAGGCCGCAGAGCCCCAGAGGGCGGAGGGATTTGCGGTGTGGGGAGCCGAGGCCTTCACCTCCGGGAGGCATTACTGGGAGGTGGATGTGAGCCACTCCCCGAACTGGGTCCTGGGAGTTTGTGAAGATGTCTTGACAAATGTTACTGACATCATTAATAATTCTGTGGAAGCATTTCTTCTATTTTCGACGAAGGTGAACAATCATTATATTCTCTCCACCAACTCCCCAGCGTTAATTCAGTATGTGAAGAGGCCTCTGGGTAGGGTTGGGGTGTTTCTGGATTACGACGATGGAACTGTGAGCTTCTATGATGTTTGCACGGGGTCCCTCATTTACAGTTTCCTCCCATCCCCGTTCTCTTCCCCTCTGAAGCCTTTCCTTTACCTGAGAGCCCCATGAATAGTCACGTTTTGTGACCATCTTTTTTGATAAACTTCCATGTCTGAGGACATGGCTGTCCTGAGACCTCATATGAGGCAGCAGAATGACACGAGATTGCTTTTGAGCACATTGGGAATTTAAGGGAACGTAAGTGTTGTATGTGTATAAGATGGCATAACCATGTTGCATGTATACATGTGTTAATCAAATTTTCTTTAAATAAAAATTAATTATTATGGAGCATTTCCTAGAACACAATCAATGGCTCTTTTTTTTTTTAAATAATAGTTTTATTAAAATAAAAGTGACATACCATAAAGGTCACCCCCTTAAAATATATAATTCAGCCGTTTTTAGTAATATCCAAATATGATTTGTGAAACATAACTATGTTATTCCAGGACATTTCCTTCACCCCCGAAAGAAACCAGGGCCCATTAACATACACTTCCCATTTCCCCTCCCTCACCCCTGTCAACTTCAAGTCCACTTTCAGTCTTTATGGATTCTTCTATCATATGTGCTTCATGTACGTAGAATCACATAACGTGTAGCTTTTTGTTTCTGGTTCCTTTCGCTTAACGTAATGCTTTCACATTTCATCTGCATCGTAAGCAATGTGTTTTACTTGCATATCTGAGCCAGACTGGGGTAGAAGAATGAAGTGGTGTATCATTCAGCTTAGCAAACAAAAGGAAGGAAACCTGAGTGACTCCAAAAACTTAGTCATTTTAATTATTAGTTTCTACTTTCTCTACCTCCCACAACCCTTTTACTAGTGATGATTTTTAATGGGAGCAAAATTTGCTACCCCAAAATGTCTCTGGAATGTGGATTGTTTGGAGCTGAAAACAATCAAAGCCCAAAAGACTCAGGAATAAACTTTGACATTCTGCCACTAACTGCCTAAAGTAATTTAGATAGAGGAACTGTTCACTGAACAAAGCTATCACCAGATATATCTGCAAGGAACATGGGTTGGGGTGGGGGCGGGGGGGGGGGCGGGGAATTGGGTCAGACAGAGAGCAAAACAAACAAAAACCAAAAATAACTGCTTCGTGGTTCAGATAAAAACAGATAATAGCAGATAGGGAGGTTGAGAGGAAAGAACAGACATTTTAGAAGTTCAGTTTGCTTCCTTGGTGACAGATTCCATGAGCCTGGTAGAGAACACACAGTGACACTGAGAACATTTAGAGATCAGAGTCCATTCTGTGTCCCATTGTCTCTGCATGGCCCAGCACACTTTTTTTTTTTTTTTTTTTTTTTTTTTACCAAACATTTGCTTTTCCATCCCCATGTGAATTGCCTTCCTCCACTTGAGGTCCCAAACTACCTCCAACATCCTCTTTTGCCTTTAGCTGAAGATGGTACTTATTTGAGAGGTTTGGGCCATTTTGGTGCATTACTCAGTTCTCCTGGGTCTCTCCTATGTATACACGCTATTAAACTTTTCTTGGATTTGTCCTATTAACCTGTCTCATGCCAATTTAATTCTTAGACCAACCAGAAGAACCTAGAAAGGGAGAGGAAAATTTCTTCCTTCCTGGCAATTTTATTCTGCTTTTTGAGAGATATGTCATCAATAGCCCATGGTCCTATGGGTAGCAGACAAAAAGTGCCAAGGGTATAGAAATTAATAAATTATATAATCAATTCTCAAAAAGTTTGTGTGTCACACATTTTTGTATATACTGACACATAATATTTGATCTTGTTTTTGGCATAAAGGAGATCCTTGTTACCCAACTGTTACAGTAGAAACTGGATTAGCTATTGAAATCTTAATACTCTTTAGTTATGGGACATAAAAATAATTCTGGATGCTCTAGGGAATTTGCTCAGGCTGGCTTGTTTTAGCCCACCTTATCAGAGTCATAAACCCCACTGTCCTTCACAGACCCTAAAACTCTTATCTCACCTACAACCAATCAGAGACTTGTGCACAAGTCAATCAGGCACCTTGTGACCCTATCTTATAAAAGACACCAAACTGGCCCTTGGGGCTCACACAGGCACCTCTTGTCTGTGTGGCTCACTGTTGTCTTTGGCAATGTACCTCTAATAAAACTCCTGTCTATTCCCATACATTATCTGGTAAATTCTTTTACCAACCCGAGCATCACCATGTCACTGACCGGCCGCCCCACTGTGTCCCATAACAGAACTGTTCCTTAAACTAGGTTTGAGGAGTGTGATTACTTCATTGGCTATTGGTTCTATTTGAATAACTTCATTCTAGATCTCTGTCTGTGCTGCTGTATGTGTGTGTGCGTTGAGGGGACTTTGTTATGAAAATGGTATCATTTTAAAGATGTTCATCTCTAAAATAGGAAATGCTGGAGGCATCAGTTAAGGAGTAACAAAGGGGCTAGTAGCTAAAAAAGGTGAAGCTACTTAGGGCTTCAACAATATACATGTATTTTGAAATCAACTAGTTCACTAAAGATATTTGGTTCAAAGTTAACGATCAAGGCTTCTACAAAAGTTCTGAGGGAAAAACCATCAGATATGACCATCAGCAATTACAGTGCAAGGAAAAGAAATTAGATTCTTCTAGCAACTTGTTAGGAGCAAAAAAAAAAAAAAAAAAAAAAAAAAAAAAAGTGCCTTAACTGAGATCAACATGACCTCGGACAACGCAGTGAAGTTGAGGTTATAAGCAGAAACATACTGTCCTCTTCATAGTCCACTCAGTAGCTTTTGCTCTGGCTGCAAAATTGCTTTTAGTTGGATAGGAGGAATCCAGTCATGAATTGCTAAAAGATTTCCTCCAGGGTAAAATGGATGGATGCAGGTGGCCTATTTACAAGGACTACCATCTTGTAAACCTTTTAAAGAAAAATTCTGGGAGAAATGAGATAGGAGTGGGAGGGCGGGGAGCATGACATTTGTTAAAAACCTACCATCAGTTATGGTGCAAGGCACTTTCATGGTTAATATTAATTTGAACCTACAACATTCCAGTGAGGTAGGGGAAAAGCCCAGTTACAGAAGAAGAAACTGACAATTACAGAAATTTGGAGGCTTGTTCAGGGAAAGGAAAACGAAAGAACCCAATCCCATCAGTTCGGATGTTGTACCTGGTTAAGCAGCACGTGAAGCAGCCAGGACCAGAAATGCTCCCCAAGTGTGAGCAGTTAGAAATTAGCCAGAATCTGGCAGGAAGGTAATCAACACGGAAGGAAAAGCAGTAGTTAAATGCATTTGCTGCCAAAATTGAGCAGTTCCTGGAAAGAGGCTGGTAAGCAGAGTTTTTCAGGGAACACTTCGGGACATGTTCAGCTGCTCCTTCCCACCCCAGGCCGACTTTGTCCAGGAGCAACAGAATGGACGTTGCCGGCCAACAGGAAGATTGTCTCCTCCCCTTGCAGGGCTTCCTCTCTCCCCTCCAACCCCCCCGGGGCTCACAGGGGCCAGGAGTTTGGGGCCGATTTCCACTCGCTTCTGGACGGAGCTGGAGGGCAGGGGCGGGGCTTTGCGCCCGGTCGGCGGCGGCCGAGGTGGGCGGCGACCTGGGCGTCCCCCGCGTCCCCGGGCGCGCGCTTTCCGCTCGCCCGCGCTCCCGAGCCTCGCACCGGCGGTCGGCGTCTCCCGCTCAGCCCCGCCGAAGCCATGGCCAAGTCTAGGGGTCGTCCACACCTGTGGATGTGCTTGGCTGCAGCGCTGGCCTCTTTCCTGGGCGGATTTCTGGTGGGTAAGTGTACCGACCCGGGGCCGGGGCCGGGGCCGGCGCCGCCGCCCGCAGCCGCCCCTCCGCGGAGGAGCCGGGAGCCGGGGCTGCGGGGCTGGGCTGCGCGCGGGGCGCCCTGGCCGGCCGAGCGCCCGGCCCGGCGAGCTCCGCCGCTTCAGCCTTCCTAGTAGAGGGTGGCCGAAGTTCAAGTGTGTTAAATGCGCACCGCCTGCACGGTACTGTTAAGGGCGGCTGCAAGGGCAGTTTAGAGTTGCCACTATCCGCAGGGGTGAAAAAGGTGATTTCACTTCCAAGCATCGTTAAGGAGGCAAAACTTGTAGCGAATATGGGCAGCGCTGCAAAAAGCTGCCGTTCCGTAATCATTTATCACGTAAATGTTTGTGGAAGGCTCCCTCTGTGTGAGGCGCTGCGCTCTGACCCAGACCCCGGGGGGGGAACAGGAAAGCCAGAGGCCCGTGTGATGCGTGACACGTGGGGAAGCGAAAAGATACCCCTCCTCCAGACTCCTTTAACCGGCTCAGAATTAGCAGCAGAATTGGAAGGTTTTCTGCATCTATGTGACTTTTTTTTGTTATTGTTGTCAAGCTCACCATGATGTATTTCTCGGATAAGGGCAAATTTTTCCCCTTGGCTTCTAGTTTTATAAAGTCAAAAGCAGTTATGTGTGTCTGTAGTGTGCATACGTGTTTGTATTCTCCCTCCAGGCTGGCTTACTAAGCCTCTCAAAGAAACAGCCACTTCAGTGAGCCCTCACCAAAATGTAAGGGGCGAACTGCTGTCTGAGATGAAAGCTGAAAATATTAAATCATTTCTTCGGTAAGTTTGTCTTGTATATTTGATCTTAAAAATAAAGTGTTTAGAATGTTGCAGGGTGAGAATTGTATGAAAACTGAGTATTTATTCAGGTGGGTAATTTCTTTGTGTGAAAATTTTTGATACTTGTTAATTTATGGTAGTTTAAGATGTCCCTTTATACCATTCTTAGGATGAAATCTATTTGAATGTTGCAGGAGTCTTTCTTCACTAATTTTATCTGCATAAAAAGTATCTGGTTGCTTTATTAAGAGATGTTTCAACTTCACGTAACTTTGGACTGCGAATGAATGTTATTCTTTCTTCTCCGTGCTTAATCAGCCCATTGGGTTTAATCAGCAATTTTATTTGAAAGTCATATTCTGTCAGGAAGACTAAGATGGTTGTAAACTCTGATTTAGAGGAAAGGAAATTGAAGCTTCAGATTCTGTCTGCCACAAATTAAACCTTTATCCCGTGTCGCAAATATAAGTAACACAAATAGGACAAAAAGAAAGCAGAAGATCAGTGGAAACCCACCAGTCTCTTAATAGGAGAAAGTGACATTCAGGGGAGTGACTATGAACTCCTTAAGGGCAGTTACCGTGACATTTATTTCTATATTCAGACTCTTTCAAAGGCGTATCATAAGAACAAAACAACAGTTTTTATTGAAGCATAGCTTACATAAGATAAACTGCATCCATATAAAGCCTACAATTTGGGAGTATTGAGTGATGTGAAATAAATTCAGCAGACCACCTCCTCCATCAAGACACAGAAGATTTGCAGCATGCCCTTTGCCGTTAATTCCGCCCTTCTGTCCTGGCTCTAGGCAATCACTGATCAGTCTCATGTTACTATGAACTCTTTCACATTTTCTAGAATTTTATGTGAATAGAATCATACAGTACGTGCTCCTTTGTGTCTTCTTTCACTCAGCAGTGGTCTTGGGGTCTTTTGTGGATCAGAAGTTTTTAATTTTAATGAGGTCTAATTTATCAGTCTGTGCTTTAAAGAACGTTTTAAAGAACTCTTTTAAGAACTCTTTTTAAAGAACTCTGTGACGAGTCCTAGATCCTTTTTCTCCTCTTTTTTCATCCCCACATTTTATAGTTTACGTTTTACATTACAGTGTATGATTCTTTATAGAGCTAATTTTTGCATAAGGTGTCATGTTTGGCTGAGGGTCATTCTTCTACCTGTGGACGTCCAGCCGCTCTCGCCCCGTTTGTTGAAAGGCTGTCCTTCTTCCATTTAATTGCTTCTGCTCCTGTGTCAATAATCAGTTGGGCATATTTGTGGGAGTCTGTTTCTGGGCTCACTGATGCTCTACTGATCTTTGTGCCTTCTCTCTGCAGCACCACACTGTCTTGATTATTGAAGCTACGTGGTAAGCCGTAACAAGCCAAACATCGACTGATTCCTCCCACTGTGTTCTTTTAAACAATTGTTTTAGCTATTCTATATCATTTGCCTTTTAATATAAAATATATAATAAATATGTATATGTCTGGAAAAATTCTTGCTGGGACTTTGATAATAATTGCATTAATCTTATAGAGCAGTTTAGGAGTGCTTGGCATTTTTACTATGTCTAGTCTTTCAATCCATGAACATGGTAAGTCTCTCCAATTATTTAGGTCTTCCTTTATTAACATTTTGCAATTTTCAGGATGCAGATCCTATACACGTATTGTTATATTTATATCAAACTATGTCATTTTCTTTGCAGCAAATGTAAATCATATTGTGTTTAATTTCAGTTTTCACATGTTTGTTGTTAGTATATAGAAACACTGTTGATTTTAGCATCATCTGGCCTGCCTAAACTCATGTCCTAGTTCTAGGAGTTTTTGTAGATTCATTAGGATTTATTTTCTGTGTAAGAAATCAGGCCATCTTCAAATAGGGACAATTTTATCTCTCTGTTTCCAAACTGTATGCCATATTTATATATATTGCTTTATATATATATATAGCTTTATATTTATATATATATATAAATTTGTCCCTATTGTGCTGGTTGTAATTCCAATACTGTGTTGAATAAAAATGATGAGAGCAGACATTCTTTCCCTGTTTCTAATCTTAGTGAGAAGCATTCAGAGTTTCACCATTAACTGTGATGCTATCTGCAAATTTTTTTGTAGATATTCTTTATCAAGTTAAGGAAATGAGCCTCTATTGCAGGATTGCTAAGAGGGTTTTATTTTAATCATGAATGGGTATTAATATTGTGTCCAGCGGGAAAAAATGAAAAACATGAGAGAGCTGTGAGTTCAGTTTTATTTGGGGCTTACTGATGACTGTAGCCCAGGAGATGGCCTCAGATAGCTCTGTGGAGCTGCTCTGAAGAGGGGGTGGGGGGAGGTCAGTACACATGGGGTTTTGGTGAAGGGGGTACGTACAATCAAGCACACATCTCGGTAGACAGTTACTGCGAGTCACGGGATGGTTGCTGCTGGTCACGAGGAGCAGATTTTCTCCATTAATGATTTTAGTGCTTCTCTAGGTATGAGGCGATGCAAGAAATTGGGTTCATAAAATTAATACTGAAAATATTCATGAAATATTTACATTCATTTTTCTATACTAAGTGTTTGATGTCCAGAATTCATTTCATACTTAACAGCACGGGTCAATTCAGACTAGTCACATTTCAAGTGCTTAATAGCTAGATGTGGCTGCCCTCCCTGTTAGACAACATGGGACTAGACAGATGGCCCACTGCATGAGAGACACCTTGTTTTCAAATCCTTGAACAGACAGTAATTACAAGAAGTCCTAGGAAGAGAGGGTGGATTGGAACCTCCTATCTCCAAATTCCACACCCATGGATGAGGATTATAAATGGTCTCAAGATGATAGTTTTTGAGGAAAAGTTGTCAGCATCAGCCAGGCTGGTTGCTTTCTAACACAGGGCTCACTGGCAGCCATACTTGGCATCCTAATGTTCACCAGTGAAGGTCTTTTATTTTTTGGATAATAGACTCAATTTTATTCTTCAGCCTTTTTGTAGAATTTCCAAAGACTACACTTTACTTGATATATTTTACTAAACTCTTAAAAGCAGATTAGGTTTTCACAGGCGTAAGCGCAAGTTCAAACCGTTTTGATTGGATTTATCCAATGGCCTGATCTATTTAAGGAAACATCTGCGTATTCCTGCAGTCCTCCATCTAAGGGACAATGACTGCGCCTCACATCTGCCATTCTTCTGTTCTTTAAACTTCTCTTTACCTTTTACTAGACAGTAGCTCATTGCTCCAATGCTATCATAATTAGCCATTCTTTATGTTAATGTTCCCCTTTTATGTTTCTGCGTGGTTTCTCTGTCTTGACTGGATGCTGACTGATAAACGTTATATCCATGCAAGTGAATGCTCTGTGTCAGTGAAATTTAATGACCTAAAGCCACAGTAATACACGGATGAAATGTCAAAAGTGAGTGAAAAATCAGGTCCTAGAAAAATATACATGGCATGATTTTATTTATAAATATTCTAAAAATACTCAAAGCCAGAAACATGTAAGGGATACAGCAGTGTGTGGTGAAATTACAAATAACAGCAAAGATTAATGCAAAACTCAAGACAGTGAGTGTCTCTGGAAGGCAAGGAGGGTGCGTGGTCAGCAGTACATGGGGGATCCAGAGATCTGCGATGTGCCTCTTCTTAACCTGGTTATTGGGGGAGCTTTACAAATGCCCATTTCTTTATTATTTTCACTGTACATATATGTTATGTATGCCCTTTGGTATAAACAACATATTTGCTAATTTTAAAAAAAGTAATTATAGTATAGAGGGACTATATTTACCTCCACTGGGTTACACCAGAGCTGCCCGTCTAGTGAGCTAAGATACTGGTCTCCTCAGCCGGGGGAGACGGGCCGGCTAAGGCCTCTGGCTTGGAGCAGCTCTGTGTATTTTCTCATGTGTTCTTTAATGGATGCTTTCTACGTGTGCACTGACAAGAGTAGGTTTGGAAATGCTGAACTACACCTGATTCTCTGACAATGCCACACAAGTGTATTACAATTTTAGCCTGTTAGTTTCAACACTTGGCTCAACTTCAGAATAACTTTCTATAATTATAGAGTAAAAATCACCTATCTTTCTTATTTGATTCTATAGAGAGAAGAAAAAATACCTATCTGTGTATATGTGTGTATATATATATATATATGTACACAAGTTTATTTTCCAGCTTATCAATACATACATCATGATTCTTCCTGCCTGATGCGTCGCACCAGCTCAGTGTGTGTTCTCTGAAGGTCCCTCTTAGGCTACTTCTCGCAGAGTCCCTGCTGCAGCCTGCACTGTGAAGGCTGCAATGGAAATCTGTCTCTTCACCTCTCCCCAGGCCTTGGAAGGGTCCACGCTGCTTTCGATATCAAACAGAGCGTCATAGATCCCTGGGAACGACTCCCCGGCGTACTTGTTGAGGCTGCTTGGAGCATAGATGATGTGCCTGTTGGCAGAAGTAGTTTGCTGTCTATTAGTTGCTCGAATGATATGTACAAGAGAAAACACAGGGACACTCAGCAATTCCTGGATTACATAATTCTAACTTTATGATTTGAAAAAGCCACTTGTCAACTAAACTTCCAAGTTTAATCTCCAAAGACTAGTCTGTGAAATATGTACCAATTAATTATATGCTGACTTTAAACAGATGACTTAAAAGTGGTTCAGAGCCATAAAAATAAAGACAGTGACAGTAAGGACCTCTATCACCTACTATGAGTCATGCTTTCCACTAAATTATTTATTGACAATTTTTCTAGTCCTTGAAAAATAAACTCTACAAAGTTGATATTAGCATTTCAAAGAGGAGGAAATTGAGGTCTAGGAGATGAAGAGATCAGTCTCAAGGCACATGGCAAATATGTGCTGGCTTGGAAAAACCACTCTACCCTCTGAGATGTAGCACAAGTGTGATTTATAAAGTCCTGTTTGTGACCAGCCAACCTACTATTGTGGGTTTTATTTTCGTCTTTAAAAGAGAAGTCACGTTAGAATGCCTAGCACGAGCATGAAGAATCACTACAGACAGCTTTGTAATGTCCGACATGACCCAGGAGGTGAGGTTTTACTGAAGGAGCTACAACCGCGCAGGCGTCAGCCCTGGAAGGGAGGGACAGGTTCCACAGCAGAGCGGTCGGGAAGGAAAGGGGCGTGGTCGTGCTGCCCCTGACAGATCTTTCCCGCTGTTTGGATGATGCCCTTACTCCCAATTCCAATCATTTGAGAGAATTCCTGTATAGAAAGATGGGGTCGCACCCAGGTAATCCATGCTCTGATTCATCCTGCGTACTTAGTAAGATCAACCTGGAGACAGTTGCGTTTATTTGAAATAAGTACAGTTGTCAAAAATTAGGAAAAAATAAATGTCCACATTAGGAGGTAGAGTAAATAAATACATATTTATTATGTCTTATGTCATATATTTATGACATAAATACAGATATACTTAAAACAAAATAAGGGGCTAAAATCATGTATACCAAAGAATAAACATGATTTTATATATGACTAATTGAATGCGGGAAATGTTTATTTTCTACTTCTGACTTCCTGGATCTTCTAACTGTTCTACAGTGAACATACATTTTTTTATAAACAGAAACAAAAAAGATAATAAAAATAAAGATCTGTAGCAATCGTATTGCATTACATAAATAAATATTTATCACTTATGACACATATTTTGGAATTTTCTATTTGCTTGCAAAAATCAACTGTATTTTTTTCCTCAGTGCAAAAAATAAGAAAAAAATGGTATTGTATTAGACTACAGAGTCATATTTTTATCCTTACCTATAGAAAGGCCTGTCTGGTAATCCTAAAGGATCAATAAATGCTCGTTCCAGAAACATCAGTTGATCATTCATAATTCTTAATAATATCGGGCTAGAAATGGAAAGGAGGACAGTTGTAGCTGCATGAAAATACATGTAATACCCAGCAAACTAAAAATCTCAAACAGAAGTAAACACAGCTAAAATATATTTTAAATTCCTGTAACATGCAAATTAAGAACAGTAGCATGCATATTTACATTTTCAAAATCCTATAAAATGCTATTCTGCTGAGGCTTATAAAACCACCGAAACAGTTCAATGTGCCAATGGGAAAAAAATTGTAGTAATTTTTATTTATATTGAAGTAATTAATTGATAAACCTTGATACTTAAATATTGGCAGGACTTTTTTCATGTTAGGTATCCTAATAATCTGTTCACAGAAGTCATTTCAATATTGAAATGGGATAGTTTATTAATGTTCTGTAGTGTGCCTGAAAAAGTATACGTATTTACCAAATGACAGCTAATAGTATTCTTATTGTTATTATTATAAAGATACACCCATTGTGAGCACAAGAGGTGGGGCTTAATCCATCTTTTCAACAGCATTTGAATGCCTGCTGTGTATCAAACACTTCCTGCTTGCAGAGGTCACATTCCAGAGGGCAGGGAAGAGTGTTACTGTAACAAGAATGACTCAATATAACTGAAGATTTACCAGCAAGTCTAGAGTAGTGCAACGATGTTATTAAATTCAATGGATTAATCTGTCATAATTTCATTAACCAATGAGAAATAATTGTTACAATAAGGAATCATGGGGAGGGAGAGAGAGGAAAGGAAGGAAGAAAGGAAGAAAGAAGGAGAAAAGAAAAGAAAGAGGAGGGAAAGAAGAAAAAAAAGAAAGAAAGGTGGGCAGGGAGGCAGGTTTGTAGATGGATGGATTGCAGGGTATGTGGCTGGACGAATGGATAGGTAGGTAAAAAGAGATAGGTAGGTGGATGGGGAGGGAGGGAGAGAGAAAAAACAATCATTACAATAAGGAATCATAAATTACTTTATATAAAATTTTAATTATCTCTTAGTTTTGTGATGTTTTAGCTTTTATAATAACAGCTACTATTTACTGATTTATCTATGTGCCAATTACTACTCTGAATGTTTATACAATTTATACAAACACTATTTTTTTACCTTCAGAGAAATCCTCCAAGATAGAGATGGTAATAGCCCCATTCCATAGATGAGATACATAAAAACCTGACCAGGTTCACAACCAGAATGTCCTAGAGGGAAATGGGAGCTCAGTACTATCCCTTCACCATGCTGATGAAAGGAAGACAGAATAAAGGCACCACAATTTGGATTTGAGCTATTTTCAACACTCATTTATTTAGCATCAAAACTCTGGTGTGATAGGATAAAGGTAAACTAGGTATAGACTTTACCTGTGAACAGTTCACAAACTAACAAAGGAGGCAACTGCAAGAACCATAATTTCAATACGACAATCTAAGTTTCTGAACCAAATTTATAAAGCATTGTTACAAACACACAAATTCATGTGAATACACACAGCCTGCTTGGATATTCCTTGTGCAGAGCAGAGTTCAATCTGAAATATCCCTGGGAGATAAATGCCCAGAGCACCAGCCTTAGGTAAAAGGGATCTTTTCCCTTCAGAAGCATGCTGGCCTCCTGGAGAGACTGGAAGAGGCTAGGTCTTGAGGTTAAATGCTATGTGTGCATGAAGGTACCAAGGAGTCAATACTCTGTATCCTTTTACGATGAATTAAGGGATTAACTCAAGAAAAGCAGGATTCAAAGAAGTGTCTCTTCCTACATGCACCACAGTGCTCAGAGCAGCACTATTTACAGAAACCAAGATGTGGAAGTAACCTAAATGCCCACCTACGGATGGCTGGATAAAGATGTTGTGTGTGTGTATGTGTGTGTATGTATACACACACACACACACATATACATATACACACAGTGGAATACTAGGCAGCCATAAAAAAGAATAAAATAATGTCATTTGCAGCAACATGGATGGACTTGGAGATTATCATACTAAGTGAAGAAGGTCAGACAGAGAAAGACAGATATCATATGAGATCACTTATATGTGGACTCTAAAAAAAGAGACAAATGAACTTATTTACAAAACAGAAACAGACTCACAGACATAGAAAACAAACTTACGGTTACCAAGGGGGGACAGGGGATGGTAGAGGGATAAATTGGGGGTTCAGGATTTGCAGATACTAACTACTATATATAAAGTAGATAAACAGCCAGGTCCTGCTATATAGCACAGGGAACTATATTTAATACCTTATAATAGCCTATAATGAAAAAGAATATGAAACTGGATCACTATGCTGTACACCAGAAATTAACACAACACTGTAAGTTGACTATACTTCAGTTTAAAAAAAGACCACAAAAAAAAAAAAAAAAAAAAAAAAAGAAGTGTCTCTTCCTCAGATTTCAAAGTTTTGGTTGAGAATTTCGACATCCACTTTAATTGACTTTAGCCACCATTTACTATTATTACGTGCAGTCGCTTGTGCTCCAGGTGTTTCAGGATTTATAATACAGACACACAAACTGTACCTTCCTATCATTTAGAGATGGTAAGACAAATACAGAAATACTCAAGGAAGAGAAAGCCAAGGGTCCTAGATTATCATACCAAGCCATCAGATAGTTTGTCACGGAGAAGAAACATCATTTTTTTTTAGTGATAGAAAATCAGCTTCATAGAATATATGGTGTTTGGGATCTCTTAAAACGTATGTATCTTTTTTTTTTCTAACCCTTTGATTTCAATATATCCTTTATTACAAATACATCCTTACATATCACTAGTCTAATCTTTGGTCTGTCTGTTCTTGTCTTTCTATGTATTTTTGCATCAGTCCCCAAAGATTTGATGTTTGTATCATCATAGTAAATTTAATATGTAGTGGATAGTCACTCAAAATTCTACTTTTAAAAAAATTGTGTCTAATATTCTCTATTTTCCTCCCATCTTAAAATTTTGCTCAAATTATGTTTTACTTTTGAGATTTTTACCAGAATTAATCCTAAATGCTTCACTTTGGAAAAAAAGGTAGTGACTTTATTTGCTATTCTGGATACAGAGAATTTTTCCAGGTGGAAGTGGAAATTAGGAACTCTTTGTGGGGTAATGACATTAAGAAGAGAGAGGAAGAAGGTGTGTTTTGGTATAGGAGAGGTTGGTTGAAGGATGATGTATAGATGCTGAAAGAACAAGAGATAAAACTGGAAAAAGATGGGGACATACAGTGCAGGACCTTCGATGCTATAGTGGAAAGTATCTCTTGAGAGATACGGCATCCATCCTTGTACAGGAAGTTAGAGTGGACAGAAAGCAAGCAGAAAAAAATTTTCCAAAGAGATTTCAGCAACAAAGATGTCAACTAGTGTTTCTCTTTCATCGTATCTATTACATGTATAACTTTATCTATATAGAACATACTTGTTTTTGTCCAAGTCTTGGAGTCTCTCACTGAAGTTAGAAGCAACTTCTGTAAAATTCTTCACTGCAGAAAACAGTGCATCTGCAACAGAAATCAGCACTTAATGGCATCGTTCTGTAGCTTCAGCAAAGGGAGCACCATAGGAAGGTGTCCTCTTCTGTATTTAACAAGGTATTTATACTTTGTGTACTGCAAGACAGGCGTCACTGAAATGGAAGGTACATCTGTATGCATAAAATATTTGATCATATAGAGCAGCGATAGATAATAAATGGATCTAAGGTAAGTCATTACCTTTTAGAGATCAATAGAAACATAGATTGTGAATTTTGAAAGAGGAAGGGTAGCATACCAAATGACACACTGTATGTTTTCATTTCTTGTGGATGTTTCATTGAAATATTGTAGATTGTATCAGCGTAGTTTCTTAAAACAACAGCGTAGTCTCGACAGTCAAAGGGGAGCACTATGGAATTGGCTAGTTCGAACACGATTCCTCCTCGAACCTGGGCCACAGCAAGGTGATTCTTAAAAGTTGGATCGTAGAACTTTTCCACTAATTCATATGTTTCATAGATACTGTGATACAGTGGATAGCTGCTGAAATTGGTGGTTTCCTACAAAAAACGCACGAAAAAAATCTCTCTTGTAAGATAACATAATAAAATGCACGGTATCATATTTACTCTTAATATTATTAAGACTGTTTTTGTCAGTAATAAATAAAGAATTTAAGTACTTCAATAAGCCACTTACTAAAGTATTAATATTAAAATACTAGAACCCATCCCAGGTTTTTACTAGTTTAAAAAAAAGTGTATGTCTAGAACATAAATGATATTATAAAAATTATCTTGGAAAAACCTAACATTCTTGCCTTTAAGAAAACAGGAGATGTAGAAATGTTTCTGAAGTAAAGACAAGGTAAATTTGCATTTGAGTGAAACAAATTTAAGAAGACAGAGGGTTGTCAGAAGCAAGTAAGCAAGCACGATACAGTATTATATAGGGCAATGCTGCAAACTGCTTAGTGAATAAATTCCATGAACGAGCAGTTCTCGGACGAGCAGTGCGGGGACAAACGAGGCCTCTGAGCAGGGGAGGGGTTCAGGAGTGGGTCCAGAATCTCCCTGAGGGGAGGGAAATAATGCTCAGACAGGTATAAGAACATACCTAAAAGGCAAGAGGCAAGGACTTCTCAAACTATGAATTGTTGATTTATGCCTTTTATCCATTTTTTCAGATCCTTAGCTATCTATTTATTTCCTTTTTAACTGATTGTAGCCTCCCAACTGTGGGAACAAAGGAACGAGCCTTGGGCTGGAATGGTAAACAAGTCATAAAAGGCTGCAGACTCAGAGGTGAGAAGGCTGGTTAGCCAGTGACAGGTAAGATCCCCAGAGCGGGGCAACCTAAGACAGGCAGAGCCGCCTGAGTCCAGGAAGACTGTTGTTAAGCAGCTGTTTCTCATACGTTCTGCCCTGATAAGCTGTAAGGCTTGCTGGTGCCAAGATGAACATGATTTACCGAAACATCAAGGGTCTTATGACCTTGAGCCAGACACTGTCTGTTAACCATTTCCCTTGTCATTCTTCTTTGCTACATAAGACTATGTAACTTAATAAAGCTTCAGAGTAGCCATCAGCTCTCTCTGCATACGGTGTGTATGTGTACATTGATATTGTGACACCAACACTGATATAATGGAACACTTTATATAGTGGTGTGTTGAGAGTAGGACTCTGGAATTAGCCTGCCAGAGTTTGAATCCAGGCCTCAGGACTTATTACCAAATAATTTTGGGTGGTTATTAAACCTTTCTTTGCTGTGGTTTTCTCCTAAGTAAAATGTACATAATCTTAACATCTACCCCATCACCAACCCCATCTAACCCTGCCTAACGTCCTACCCCCATGGTAAGAGATTAAAGATTTCCTGTCTGGCCAAAATAACTAGCCCAAGAAAAAGACCTGTAGGTTCTCAGTGTCGGTTGCCTCCCAACGAAGCAACTAGACCAGGCATTCTCAGTCTGTCTCTTGTGAAACTTCCCAGTCAACAAGCACCGTCCCTGCATACAGGGCTTCAATCAGTCTTTTATGGTTTCTCTCCCAAAGACAGACTGCCAAAGGTGGCCAGGCATTTGAATAAAGCCTTTAATTTGAAAGATACAGATCAAACACACAAACTAAAGTAAAATCAACTCAGAGTAAGAAGGTACTGCAGGAAATGGAGGAAACTTAATAAAAAAGAACGCATGAATGGCAGCCTTGAGAAAAATATCCCAGAAAGTAGAAAAAGACAGAGATAGGAACAAAAGAGAGCAGACTATTACAACAGAAATTAATCCCTAGATGCTAAACAAATGGCTAAGTTTGTGAAAGGGGAAAGAGGGAATAATCAAAGAAAAAGCCACTTCCTCCAATTACAGTGCACAGATTTCCAGAGCAAAGGGTTCACTTTGTGTCCAGCCCAGCATATTAAAAAATGGCATAACTAATACAACAATGTGTACGCCAAGAACAACACAGTCATAAAGAGAAGATACTAAGATCTTCCTTAAAAAAAAAAAAAGAGACAAGAGATCAGGGGCTGAAAGACAAAAAGAAAATAAAGCAATGAGTTCAAAATTCTGAGGGTACAGGATTTTCAACCAAAATTTTGCTCTCAGCCAAACAATTGAAGAATTGTGTGTAGTACAGATAATTTTGCAGACTTGCAAGGTCTGTAGCTTTCATTCACCCGTTTCAAGAAGTTCCTAAAGGATGTGCTCCAAAATGAGTAGAGAGATCGTAACAAAAAGGAAGACACAAAATCCAGGAAATAGAAAATCCAAAATACAAGAGAAATAAAAATACTCTCAGATTTTTAGTGAAAGAAAATTTCACAGGCAAGAGTTGTGCCAAAGGCACAGAGAATAACCAGAGAAACTGGAGGAGCAGAAGAGCCCTGACGGGGAAAATGAAATCTCCCAGGGCACCTGACATATTTGAATATTCTAAGAGTTTGAGGTGAGTTAATTGCATATGCATGAGGGAAGGAAAAGTCTGCTAATCAACGAGTGTAGCACAGCTCTATACTGAGAAAATGCCACGAGGGACAGTATTCGAGAGTTGGGACAAGAAGTGGTATAAGAGAACCGAATGCCTATTTTCCCTAAGAAGTAAATGCATAATACCGAAAACTGAAAAGGAAAGCAAAGCAGCACAGGCATACTTGTTCATAAACATGCAGATAGAAGTCAGAAGAAACCCACTACACATTGAAAGAATTTTAATCTCTGAACACAATCAGGGGTGGAACAATTATGATGTGTTAAGTCACTTTTTTTTTGATTCAGAATTATTTGTTTGTCTAAAATATATTCGTAAATAATCTTGAAGACCTTATGGACAGACTTACCCAGTTTTTAGTGTACCGTGCTCTGCCTGAGGCAATTCCCAGTCTTTGGAAGAACACTTCAAAATCATTACCAGATCCTAATTTGCTAATCCTTTTAGGGGTAAAATACAGGATTATTTGAGTTAAGTTCTTCACTGAGTGCAGATCAAAGGTTAACTTAACTAAACTCCATTCTTAATACTAAAAATACAATTTTTAGATATATCACCTTAGACAAGCAGAAAAAAAAAAAAGAGAGAGGAAAGTCAATTCTGATCACAAATATTTACTTCCATAAGACTATTATGGATAGGAGTAACCACTGTCCTTCTGGGTTCCTGGACCCAGTTCCAACCTGGGGGAATGCAGGGGTTTCCCACATCAACTAGAAGCAAAGCTTTGGACACCAGCTGGGGTCTACAATTCAGTCCGATTCTGACACTGTCTACCCAGAGACAGCATCAGATTCCACTGAGCTTCAGGGCTCAATCCCAGGAGACTGTCCCCTCTGTCCTTTGGGGGGTTTATGGAGGCTTCATTCTATTGTCATGATTGATTAGATCATTGGCCGCTGATGACTGAATCAACTGTAAGGCTCTCTCCGCCTCAGAGGTGGAGGGCAGGGCTGAGAGTTGGAGTCCTCTAGTCACTTGGTTGGTTCTCCTGGCAAGGAGCCCCCGCCTTAGGTGGGGTCCAAGTCACCTCACTAATGTAATAAAAGACATCTTTGTCCCTCTCGTCACTTAGGAAATTCCAAGGGTTTTAGGAGCTCTGTAAGAGAATTCAGAGGACCAGATACACACTTCTTCTTATGAATCACAGTATCACAATTGCACATCACTTTTTTTAAAAAAGATTTTTTTTCATTTTTAAATTTTTTTTTTTATTGAACTGTAGTTGATTTACAGTGTTAGTTTCAGGTATACAGCAAAGTGATTCAGTTACACATATATAAATATTTGTTAACTGTATGATGTTCAGAAAAAAAATTTATAAATTGACCAGAAGACAGATCTAGAGCCACACATATATACTACTTATTCAAAAGAGAAACATAGTTTGATGGCTTACAGATTTAACCTCAAAGAACATAATAATATTTTCTAAGCAGATAGGGTAGAGGTTCCCTGGAGAAAAAGAAAGAACCAGGCCTGGCTTTCTTGACATAAGAGAAGCCATTTTTATCATTTACACACCACTATATATAAAATATATAAACAACAAGAACCTACTGTACAGCACAGGGAGCTATATTCAGTATCTTGTAATAACCTATAATAGAAAAGAATCTGAAAAAGAACATATATATGTATAACTGAATCACTGTGCTGTATACCTAAAACTAACACAATATTGTAAATCAACTACACTTCAATTAAAAAAAATAATAAAAACATTTTAAATTTAAAAATTAAAAAATTTTTAAAAATGGAAAAAGAGAAGTCATTTTTGGCCTGTGTCATTTTGTGATAAATGCTCGGCTTTGAACAGGTCTCGGTAATTAATGATCTAAGGGGACAAGAGAATTTAGGAACAAATGACTGTCATCAGGCAAGAGAAGTAACAACAGCAAAGATAGTAACGCAGTTGTAAGGACTCCCCATTCTGTTACAAGGGTAAGGATGAGCCCAAGCCCATTCTTGAGCTGTTTTGCAGAATTCAAACCCCCTGGACTGCTCAACCACCAGACCAATGGGAACCTAAGGAAAGTTGATGTTGACCTTTCCTGACTTCAATCAACTAACGCTTAAGACTCTGTCAAACTTTGCCCCAATTTTATTATGAATTTTTCGCTCAAGCCCCTCATGAACATGCACGTACCCTTAGCTCAAAACTTCCCCGGTTTTGCTGTTCTGGGAGACACTGGTTTGGGAACGATCCCCAGTGCTCTCCTTACTTGCTGGTAATAAATCCTTCTTTCTCCCCTTCTTGGGCTTGGCTGTGTCTTCTGGCTCAACACCCACCAAGAGGCTAACCTAGTTTTCTGGTAACAACTTTATTTGTCAACCTAAGCAGTGCTTTTTCTTTATCAGAGGTTAGAAAACTTTTAATTCAATTTCTATTATTTATTGAAAGAAAATACCCTGTTATTTTCAACATGATCCCATACTGACTTTAGCAGGAAGTTTTGATTGTCTACCTGGGCCAGCCGCTGAATTCAGGAGAAGGGTCTTTTTCGTTCCAGCTCTCAAAGAGAGATTTGCCTTCAAAGCCTTCATCAGGACTCTGGAGCTGCACAAGTTGAAGGGGGGGAAAAAGGGGAGAAAGAGAGAGAGAATACTTATAAATCAGACATTTTAAAACCTAAATATCTATTAATCAGGGAATCAGTAGCTAAATTATATTCAGCAAAATAAGGAATGCAATTCATACATTAGCAGTCAGTAAGAAAGACAACAATGGGGGATATAGCTCAGTGGTAGAGCATGTGCTTAGCGGGCACAAGGTCCTGGGTTCAATCTCCAGTACCTCCGTTAGAAAAATAAAATAAAATAAGATTTATATATAAAAAAAGAATTTTAAGAATGAGTTGCTGACAATATGGGAAAATGCTCATGTTATTATGTATAATGCAACTATTATTTAAAAAATACATGGAGTGTAAGGAAAAAGAAACCTACATCAAATTATTACCAAGCCATTGTGTTCACATGAATGGTTGTAAGATTTTGTTTTTGGTCTTTTTTTTTTTTTTTTTTTTAATCTTTCTGAATTAAGGGATGCTAGTCTCAAAAGTATATTCCTCCTCCTCTTACAAAATAAAAAAAAAGAAAACAAACAAGCTGGTTAAGGAAGGTATTTTTTAAAAATATTGCTTTGTGCCAAGAAGGGTGTCAAAGTCATTAAATAATACATACCAAAACAAATGCACTAATATTTTATTTAATTAGTTGAGTATTTATTGTAATTGTGTTAAACCATGGGGCTTTCAATACAATTACAGGTTTTACAGATGAGAAAACTAAGGGAATAAAATATGACTACTATTGAATTCTAGATTCAGAGCATTAGATGTTATGCTAAAATATTTAGCACACTAACGTATAATTAATATTTCATGATTATTCACAGCTAATTGAACAATATGTGATATAAAACTTTATTTTATATTTAATTAAAGTCTTATGTTCTATTTTTTAACAAATTCAAAAAACATTTATAAACTACCTATGCTGTTGAAGGCTTTTTGCAGATACCAGTGATACAAAGTTTAACAAGACGCATTACACACCGTCTATTAGTGGGAACTGTAAGTAAAAACATGGAATTCAGTGTGCCAGGTTCTCTAAATACTGTGCAAAGGTTAATGGGAACACAAATACATTTATATAAGCATGAGGAGAGAGTCAGAATTTATGTTAACATCTTAACTTGTAAAATATCAATACAAAACAATAAAATAATTTCACTCAAACAATACATTTACACAAAACTTTGACACAGGAGACAGTACCACCCCATTTATTTTGAGAAATACAAATTTAGAATAATGCAGAAATATATTACTAAATTCTCAGTTTATCACCAAAATTTGAAATGCTACCAATCACCTTCCCCAAATAAATAAAACAGAATTTTAAAAAATCCAAAATTGTCAAGCAGCACAATTTCAAACCTGACCTAGAGAGTAGTGGTTTTGCATTTGGTCTGTCTTAGGGAGACACCAATCCACCTGCTCAACAAATGTAACTGTCAGGCTTCGTCAGCATTGACCTTAAATTACAGAAATGGTGGGAATTCTCTGAAACACAACGTTTCAGATATTTAATTCTGTATACATTTCATGGGAATTGATAAAACTGCAGGTACCCAATGGCGCTCTTCAGTCATACCATGAGTAGACTATTGCCAAATTAAAACGTTCTATACCTACTGGAGAAGTTAATACGTTAAATTCCATGCCTGGGAATCCAAAGCTTAATGATATGTTTAGGTTTTATTTAAAATCCCTATCTGAGGGCAATAACTGTTTTTCTCGGTAATTATATTTCCATTGGTATTTCTATTAAGTTGGTGAATCTGGACAGGAAAGTCCAGTTCAAATCAGGTAATCAGTATAACAGTACAAATCTGCCATGAAAACTCACTCGGACGAACTTTAGGACCAGAGGATTTTGGGGGCAGGAGAACTGAAGCGCTGCCTGGAGGTCCTGAAGAAATTCAGGTACCGCCTCTCTGCCAGGTTCAGTATCTTGTGCTGCTGTCAGAACTACGGTAACTTCAGCTGATGGCCAGGCCCCGTGGAGCTCAGCCGACTGAGCCCGTGGTGGGCAATCAGGAAGGGGGGAAATGGCCTTAGCCTCTGTCCCAGACTGATTCACGCCTGGAGTCAGCCCTTGGGGTCCTTCTACAGCCTCTTTCTCAATCGGTTGGAAACGTCAATTCTTCCTGAGTCCTGAATTAACTGGTATCATTCTATTTAAAGAGTGAAGCCAGTTTTAAAATTAAGGAGTTAAACTGCAGGACCAAGTTACTGGTTCAGCTACCAAACAAGCTGTGTGACTTTAGTGGCTAAATGCTTTTTCTTTTTTGAGCTGTTTATTCATTTTCAAATGGAGATGGTAGATATAACACTTCCCATAGGCTGCCTCAGATTAGCGTGGGGAGAGCCGGGGCAGCGGGCGTGAACTGTTCATTGGATGTAACGTTCTATGGAGTGGGTATTTGCCATATGAAAAAAAAGACAAGTCATAAAATAGCACGGGCGTTTAACATAGCAAAGCCACTTCAAGAACACATCATCTGTAGAACTTAGATTCTCTAAAATTCAAGGTATTGATTTTTACCTCCTTTGTTAGATTGTACACCAAGCTGTACATAAGTGGGGTGCAATCAACTCTCAGAGTGTAGTTTCCTGAAAGACAAGGAGAAGATAGGTTGTCTTCTATTTCATTCCTTTATTTTATTCTTCCACTCAAAGACCCTTCCTAAGTCCTTAGCCAGGATGATCCCTTTAAAACCTAAGTCTGATCAAAACTCTGCAACTCATCACTCATTGAAAGCCATCCTCCTCCCCGACCCCCAGGAAAAGAACCTTGAATTTATTTCTGTGGCAACGTCCCCCAACTAAAGACTATGTTCCTTCAAAAAATTTAATTAAAAGAATGTCATCTTGAGTTTCCATTAAACTTTATGACCCATGACCTTATGCTGTAGGTTCGCATTTATAATCAAGACTAACATGCCAAAAGGGGGGGGGGGAGCCTCAGTAAGCTTAATTCAAAGTGAATGAAAATTATATTTGAAAGAAAGAGTAAAGGAGCTATTCGCTGAAACCAGGGAAAAATAACACTCTGGGAAAATGTAATAGAGTAACTGCTTTTTTTATGGTTCTATTTATTTTTACAAATAATTGATGTAACTACGTAATGTAGACAATGCTACAAAAATGTTAGAATACCAACTATGAATATTGATCTCGTTAAGGTGTGTCATTTGCTTTTGATTCTTAAAATGATGGGGATATAATGCAGCATTTTAAATCAGGGGATGATGTGATCAGAAAAATCCAATGACTTTAAAAAAACATACATGAAAAATCAAGTCTAAAAAAAAAAAAGCTAGCAATAGAGAGAACATTATTCTACTTTTGAAGAATATATGTTTGGAATACTTATTCTATGTGGCAAAGGCATTTCATCTTCATCCGTGTGTTTAAATAAGGATAATAATGACCCAAGCTAACATTTTGGAACACTTACTCTGTGCAGGGCACAAGTCTGGGAGTTTTGTGAATATTACCTACTTTTGCGCGTCCATGAGCCTCTGAGATATGTGCTCTTACTAACTCTGTTGAAAGGTGAGAAAACTGAGACACAGAAAGTAACAGCCTGAGGTCACACCACTAGTGGGTAGCAGGGCCAAGAATAAGAGGACGCCCTTAGCCACTAACTAAGGAAAGTTAGGAGGAAAAGGTAACTGAAATGCACGACCTAACTTAGGGGACAAAGCAGTTCAGCCACGTGCACAAAGGAGAAAATATAAATAACAATGTACCTCCATCAATGGCCCGATTATTGTTGACAGGGCAGATTTACTAATCAAGAAAATATTCTATTTAAGCCTACCCTTCATTCATTTGTTGCACCCATGCAAACAATATTTGAGACATTAAGAATCCAGGAGGGAAGATGTATGATCCTGCCTGTTCTAGGCTGAAGTATATAGTCTAGAAAGGGAGGCAGTTTGTAAAACAAATAATTTCTTAATAATGGCAGAGATGAGTGCTACAAAGATATGGCTTCCAAGAAAAAATTACATTTCAGGGAGGACTTGTAAAGGTAAGAATTAGGGGGAGGGTATAGCTCAAATGGTAGAGTGCATGCTTAGCATGCATGAGGTTCTGGGTCCAATCCTCAGTACCTCCACTGAAAAAGTAAATAAATGAAGCTAACTACCTCTCCCTGCAAAAATAATATATATATATATAAAGAATTAAACAGAGTGGGTTAAACAGCAATCTGAATACAGAGAATAGCAGTTGCAATGGCTGGGAAGTTGCACGTGTTCAAGGAACAGAAAGATGTGTAGGGCTGCAGGGCAGTGACAATGGACTGTGAGTTTCTTGGACATCAACATGCGATTGTCCCTAAGTTCAAATCTCTTGTTTATCAAAGCAAATCCATTCTAAAAGGCCTGACTCCGATGTCTTCTGCATTTCTCAAGCTTTTCCTAAAGTTTCTGTCATTCTCTCCTCTGAAATCCAAGACAAGTCTGCTTATAGTCTGAGTACCTGCATATATTAAAATCCTAGACTGATTTATTTTATCATCTATAGTCAGCTGTAAACTCTTGAGTCCTAGACTGTTCTTTCCTAACCTCTGATTCGTCTGAAATCCTGGGAAGTACATTGCATAGAGAGGTGCTTCATAAACAGTCTTTAAAGAAAAAAAAATTTTAAGAAGAAATATTCTTGGTGAAAGATGAAATCTTGGAATTCAGCATTTTTTTTTTCAAACTTTGTACGCATGATATTATGATGACACAGGGGTTAAATTTAAATCGTACCTTTTTGCTACCCTGTTCTAAAATCATAGAAATCTTCAGTACCATAACTGACTTATCCATTTAATAGGTATTCACTGAATTCCTACCATGGACAAGGTTATCTGCCAGATGAAACAAATCAAAGAATTTTTCCTAAATTAGCAGCCCAGGGCTCACCACTGCTGTAAGCACAACAAACCGACAGCAGCTTCCCTCACCACATGTTAATGGACCTGCATTTCTTGTTAGGGAACAATTTATGAAAGAAACTGCTCATCTTTTCCTATGTGACCAAGGATATTCACCTTCTATAGAAGAATCAGCATTAATATAGGCCACACCACGCTCTTGAAGGAGTCTGGAATTCTCCTGCAATAAAAACAAACAAAAAAACATATAGCCATAACCCCCCTCTGAAAAAACGCACACCTACATTTACTGTATAGAGATTTCTGAATTATGTTGGCTCAAGTTCACCACAAATTTGACACATAAGATTTTTAGGGTCTGCTTGAAAAAAATGTCAGTTTGTAAGAAATAATGAGCAAAACATTTTTAAGGCTAAAATGATGAAGATGAGACTGTCTACATTCTTAATATGTTAAGTGGAAAAGGAGCTGATTTCTTAATCACACTGACTCCTTCAATAAGGTCTCCTATATTATGGCACCACCTACTGGTCAGAATTGACCACTGCAGTTTAAAAAACTGAGTGTAAGTAGGCTTTTTTTTTTTTTTTGATAAACGTGGATTCTGAATCTCTAAAACATGCAATTTTCTAAGCGTCCTGACTATAAGAAATAAAGTGGAAAACATGCAGTTCTATGTGATGAAAATAATATTAAAAGGACAAATCAAGCTCTCAAAATATGTATGCTCTTCTTGACGCCAGCATAAATCTTTGTCTACAGGAGCACTACATCCCACTGACCCCTTCAAAGAAAGTTGAAGTTTATAGGGCTTCTCATAATTCCTGGAGGATGACAGAAGCCAAGTAAACATTTACAGAATGACTGAAAGTTAATGGAATAAATGTTAATTTTGCACTTTACAGGTCATGCTTCTATTTCACAAAACCAACAATGCATGCAGGTAAAATTACTTTCCAAAGGGCCTGGTAAATATTCTGTGGTGGGGCTTTCCTCCTCACTTTTAGCATGATTTAATTTACAGTAGGTCATTATGCTATGAGGAAGACAGTGCAAACTCAAGGGGTATTTAAATGTGATCAGTTTTAGGAGCTAATTTGCAAAAAACAGAAACATGACATCTTACATGATGTTCAGTTTCTAGTGAACTGAGTGACTATCACACTTCCAGAAAACGAAGATTAAAATATATTGACAATTGACATTAAGTGGTTTTAAAAGTTCAAACAAAATTTAGTTCTCAAGGGACAAGAACTTTTATTACTGAGTTTTGAACGAGAATATGTGCCTATAGACTTTCTGGGGAAAAGTTGGAATATTTTCTCACCGGATTGACTTGTTATTCTTACATCCTTGGGAATTAAATCCTAACTGCTTTGTTATCATGAAAATGTATCTTGGAGCAAATTATTAACTAACCTCTGCCCACTCAGTGGAACCAAGAAGACCAAATTCTTCCGCATCCCAGCTTGCAAACAACATTGTCCTTCTAGGCCTCCATCCTGAAATATGCACATACATATAAATGCAGGGGAAATGCGTACTATAGCCAATACAGCGCCACACCCAACAGAAAAAGACCAGCAACAGATCCCTTGGTTGTTTAGGAAGAGCGAATCATGATGACAACCTTTACTTACGTAATTTCCTTTTGATAGATTTTTAAAGCTGATCTGTCAATACAAAATAGCACATTTGTCTTGAAAAAGGGGAAAAGGCAGACATGGTAAAAATCCAGTGAGGTCACAAAATGTTCTAATAGGTTTGTAATGATCGACTACGCATGGGAAGCCATCTGCGGTCTGCAGGTGCCGAGACTGCTAGATGTGGTCTGTGCTCTGAGAGCTGAAATAACTGAGAGAGAACCCTTTACAACTTCCACGTGTGCTGGCCTCCCAGGAACAACTGCTCAGTGTCAGCTGGTTGTGTGATTTCACTCCACCCTCTGCCGGAATTAATCAACAGACGCTCCAATCCCAACACCAGGGTCGGCTGCTGCTGTGAACCACATCATTCAGGGCAGTCACGTGGACTGCAGTTATAAACACTGACCTTGGAGTTAAAGAGAGACCTCATTTCAAGCCCTGCTTCTCACTTACTAGCAGTCCAACCGAAGGAATGTTATTCAGACTTACTGAGCTTCTGTTTCTAAATCTGTACACCAGGAAGAGCAGAGTAAAGATCAAGTTCCAGCCCGATTGTTGGGCGGATTAAATGAAGTAATACGTACAAATCCAGCACTGAACAAGTGCTCCAAAAAGTGTAAGTTGTCATTATTTTAGTATTTCCTTTGTGCTTATTAAGAATGTATATCCCTGGGGCTGTTGAATCCAGTACCCCATTTTTGTCAAGTGTGTTAAGAGTATTGTTCAAATTTCTTATTAATTTTTATTCCTCACCATTGCATTCTTTTGACAAACTCTGTCATTGTTGGAGTGATGCTTTATATTTGCCACAGGAAATCTTCTTGAAAAATCATGAAACTCTGACTCTTCCACACACCAGCTGTAAGTCCTTGGATGAATGACTTGATTCTGTAAACCTTGGTTAACTTATTTATAAAATGAGAGCAGAAATAACTAGGTGACTATCTCCCTGGTGGTTATGAGTTCAAAACAGATAACACGTATGATAACACTGTTTCACTGAGAAAGTGAGTACCTTGCAAACTTAACATTTTTACCATCATCTTTATTGCTTAAAAAAATAGCCCCCAGACACCTTGTTCGCAGGGTCAGTAAACTAAATGGGTGTTCTGCTCTCGGTGTGTAATGATTATTTTAAACAGCAACCGTTTGAACTAAATTTTATTTTTGTTTTCATATGAAGATTCTAAAATGACTGGAAGTTAACGGCGCTAACAGCATAATCCTAAATTCTGGGAGAGAAACCAAGGCTGGGGGTGAGTAAACAAGTGCAGACATCAAACTTTCGACAGAATCCTATTAAGCAAGAAGACCAGCATTTTTCTGAGTCATCTTCTATCTCCTCAGTCACTTAGTGTCCTTGACCTGAGGCATGAGGCTGGAAGAGCCCAAGAAACTTCTGCTCACATTTCACAGACCAGGATGCTTTGGCTTCTGACCTAATTCTGGTGTGTACTCTCTAGGGAAAAAACCCATCTCCATCGTCTTAGTTGCCAAGAGAAACCCCTAACAGTGTAATTCCTTTATTTCAGATTATAATTTCATATATAAATACAAATAATGTAAATATTATATATATAAGTGAAAAAATGAATAAACAATATAATTAACCAACATGATACAGTCACCATATTATTGACTTGAGTAACGTAGTCATTATATTATTGAAAGCGAACTTTTGCTACTGAGTTCTACAAAGTACTCCATGCAGCTAAGATGATGTACTTTGTATCATGTAGCCTCAGTTGGCCCTTCACACAAACCCACAAGGCAGTATTTGTCCACTCACTTTGCTGAGGACCCAAATGAGATGCAGAAAAAAATTGGTGTTTTTACTCTCTGTTTACATTACCTTCTTTTTTCAGCTTTCCAAAACTCCTGACGATTTCATGAACAACAGCTGCCCCGCTCTGAGGGTCAATGCCACCAAACACCCACGAGTCACGGTGACCTCCAAGGATGACATATCTGTCTGGAGAGCACCATCGCAAAATGACTTACCCTTCCGGGTCAAGAACAGAGCAAACTGCAAATGAGTCAACAGCACTACACACCGAGCACTCACGCCTCGAGATAGCAAGTTTCCTGAAAACTTACGTAAATACGTCACTTTGTTCTGACGTATGAAGAAAATACGAATGTGATAAGCGAATGCATACTTCAGTGAATTACAGTAATTATAAATATATAAGTCGTGATAAGTGAGTATAAAATTATCCTTATCCACCTAGTTATATAATTCTCTATTACTCCTCTGACCTGTTTGCGCTTTGTTGCCAGTATTTTCAGAGTAAGAGAACACAGTAGCCACATAACAAGTTCTCCACTTTCTCCTCCTTTTGCTCAGTTTTTAAAGTACAGCTCAGAGCCTCCCCCTCTGTTTCCTGTAGGGAGAGAGACCTGCCCCCCTACCCAGCTTTCAGGGCAATCTCTTCCTATCTGATAAACCATTTACTGCACTTCAACGTAGGGGGCTTCTTGTCCCTGGTCTGTGTCTTTTTAAAAATCCCTCCATCCCCAATGCCTGGCACAGAACTGGCACAAAATAGGTACTTGGTGAGATTCAACACATAGCCAGTTGTATTTAGATTAGTGCTCATTAGAAGTATATCAATATTCTTGATCCCTGAAAGAAAGTACTGGCTGCTTGCAAGAAAGACATGGAATTTAATTCTATCCATTTAGGTAAGAAATACATCACCGTATAGTTCCTAATGAACCGACACATAATGAAGTAAGATTATTTTTAGAATGTATTTATCAGCAGGTCATCTGAAACCATATAGAAATTGGGTCAATATATTTCACCAATTTCAGTGTAAAATAAAACTAAAGGATTCATTAACTTTAGGTTACCTAAACTCTTTAAGAGTGTTATTTATCGTTATAATGAAGATATTTCCCCATGCAAAATAGGTGGTGAACAAACCCAGAAAACTCAGATTAAACACCTGTAAACTGTCCCTCCCTGCCTTTCCTCCCTGGATCCTTTCATTGAAGCATGATTTATCACTAAGGTCGCTCATCTGACAAACCTGGTCCCAAAGTTTACTTTCTTCTCAACATGTATCACAATGCAAAATGACTTCCTATGGATCTATTTTGTACTTATGTGAGTTCTCTTAGGACAAAGAGTCGCTTTGCTTTGTTTACCCTCCATCCCTCCATCCCTGCTGCTCAGAGCAGTGCCTGGCACCAAAGAACTGCCCGATCGATATTTGCTGAGCAAATGATTAATTTACCTGGTTCCACTGCTCCTCTGAGTGTTCCAATCACATTGTAAATTCTTTTCACTTCATTGTTGGAATGAATATGCATCTTGACTTTTCTAATGCAAACATAAAGGATGAAGTCTAAAAATACTGGTTAACAGCTTGCCACCCACAATGCTGAAATCTGACATCGTCTTGAAGATTTCTAAATGCACACAGGCAAGCATTACACCGGCCATTAGTACAACTGTTAAGGCTGTAGGTGTGTTCCCCTCTTTAGCCTGTTGTTTTGTTTCCTGCTGGTAGTAGACAGATTTTACTTTTCAGTCATTCTCCATAATTTTTTTTTAAAGCTTTCCTCCCCCTAAAGAGTTACAATAAAAATTGTCTCTTAACTGGGTAGAAAAGTTTCCAGCAAAGCCAGGTCCGACATTGTAGGGCACTTGCAGACTTCCTTCCCAGCTGTGATCTGGTGGGGCTGATCCACCCATTTTTCTGGTGAACACAAAAAGTATTATTAGCTGCAGGAAAACTTTGAAGTTATAGGTTAAAACGTCAATGAACTTGCTGTCGGGAGGGCCTGCTCGTAATAGCTTCTCTGAGTCAGGGCAATACAAAGTGCATAAGGTATGCCATTTAAACCTTACCACACCTCTTCTGAGGTGATTCTGCCATGAGCACCCGAGGCTTAGAGCGAGATTAGGTACCATGCCCAAAGCCAGGCAGCTGATTAGCGGGATAGTTGACATTCAAACGTTTGATAAGGATGTGGACTCTGTGTGATCAGTTTCCAACAGGAAACCACGTGCAAAGGGCTCTCCAGAGCGCGCTCGGAAGAAGCCGCTCTTGTCACGCTCCTCGGGGTTTTGCATTATGTGATTCCTCCCACTGATGAAGACCTTCCCAAATCTGTGTATGGTCATCCTTTACAAAGCACTGTCACACTCTGTTAGGGAGGGAGGAAGAGCAAAGGAAAGGATTTCATTTCAACCAGCAGCCCCTCAAAGTATCATGCTATTTATTTATTTTTTAATTCAAAAAGGAAGGAAGATTCGGGTGAACCAGCCCACACACCGTACACGCCACTGGCCCCAGTTCTCGCTCAGCAGGTGACTGAGAAAGAGAATATGGCCCTATTTATGGAAAGGTGGGGCTCTTGTTTCACTCCCACATACCTGCCTTTACTGTTTGAACTTAGTCTTGCTTTGGGCATGGAAACCCACATGTACTTTTGGTTCAAAGAAGCAGAGAAAAGGAGGTGGTTCCAGACAAACTTAAGAGAGTGGAAAACGTCAATCTATCTTTCATGGTTCTGTCTCTAGTCACAGACCCCCATGCACACTATGCTTTGCATGGAACATTTTCTGTGGTTTCCTCCTTTATTCTGCACCTGCACACAGGTGCCTGTTCCCTGCCTACCTATTGGAGGCAATGTGAATAGGTCAACTTGACCTAGAGTCTACTAGTAACACTTGCAATACTAGAACAATAAGATTATCTGCTTATGGAAAACTGTGAACAAGATTTTTGTTTTAAAATACCCTATCAGAGAGGTTCGTCTGTTTTCCTATCTCACTAGAGAGTCTGTGTAACAAACATAATTTCACATACTATATACTATTATTTGTCTATCAAATATACTATGTAATATACTATATGAACTTTATGTAATATACTATACAATTTATTTGCCTATCTACAATAAAATTTCACATGAAAAGCATCAAGTAAAATGAAGGGGCATTTCACATTGCTAAATATCATAATGAATAGTCAAAACAGCAGAGTATTATGTATACAAAAAAACTGTAGAGGGCAAATGAAGAATATACATATGCTTGATTATATGTAAAATATTGGTACAATTCCATATTGTAGATTAATAACATTGATTGGCTTTGAGATGGAAATGAGCAGGAGGATAAATTTTTCTTGTATACCCCTTTGAATTCTGAACTGTGTAAATGTATTTTCTTTTCAAAATAAAAATATGAAAAACATAAAAAGGTTTAAATTCATCAAGAAGAATAATAATCAATTATATATTATAATATAAGGAAGGTAATGAATAGTACATATTCCCAGAAAATAATAAAATACAAAGCCAAGATTACAGTGTCTCCACAAGGACAAGTAAATAGATGACTGGAACAGAACATAGTATTTGCAAGTAAGAATCTGATGTATCGACGAATGAAACATCATTTATCTATGAGGAACAGAGGTTTTAGTCTGACAATAAATGTCACTGAGATAATTAATCAGGGATATAAGTTTCTCTAGGTCTTTCTTTCACTCTATAAATTTAAACAAAATCCAGGAAGATCAAAAAGTTGAATATTAAAATTTCAAAGCCTAAAAATTTCAGAAAATACTGAAAATGTCTTTGAAAGGCTATAATAGATGGTAGATACTGAGTAAGTGTCTGTAAGCAACAAGGAACTGAAAAACCTATATCCTGGAGCATATTAATTTTTATTTGTCCATTTGGCAAAGATTTATTGTCTATAAGGCTCAAGGCACTGGACTGTACTCACAAAGGAACACCAGTATGTGTAAGAAATGGTCATTCCACCGAAGAAGTTATAAGTTAGTTAGAAGAAGATACATATACAGCCAACTATAAAATAAAACAGAGCATGCCAGAAAATAGATAAAGTCCTAAAGAACAAAACAGAGCTTGATTGAGCTTGTGGGATGAGAGAGAGCTTCCCAGAGGTCTCACTTGTCTGGATTTTAAAGAATGAGTAAGATGTGGGCATACGAGGATGGAGGTGAAGAGGACTCCAGTGACAGTGTGTGATGTGAAGAGACATGGAGGCAGGAAAGCCAGAGAAACTGTAAGGCACGGAGATTAAACTGGCTGGGGTATAAAGTGATTAGGGAACATAACAGAGATGCCTGAAAAGCAGCAGGACTTTGCTTCTGAGACGATAGAGAAGATGTGCTTTACCCTGTTCCTCCTGCTAAGTACAGCTAGATTCTCTGGACTATAAACAGATGGAAAACAAACATAAGACCCTGAAAGGTGGACAGAAGAACACGAGCCAGCTTGGGACCTCAGGGCACAAGGAATGACACAGTGGTGAGTTCCTTACGTTTTCTTTTTTGGCTCACATATCCCAGACATGGAGCTGAAGAAGCTGGCCAACCAGAAATGCCAAGTGGCACATATAGAACATTTTACCTAACAGAAGCCTTGAGTATTAATATATATTCTTCTCAAGTGCACATGGAAAATTTTCCCAATTAGATCATATATTAGGCTATAAAACAACTCCAAATAAATTTAAAAGGTTGAAATCATATAATCCTATGATTTTTATTAATCATACAAACCTTTTGTTAATCCAACTACAATATAAAGAACTTAGTAATCAATAACAGAAGGAAATTTGTAAAATTTGCAAATACATGAAAATTAAACAACTGACTCCTAAATAAACCACTGGGTGAAAAAAAAAATCACAAGAGTAAACAGAAAACACTTTGAGATGGATGAAAATGAAGACACAACATACCAAAAGTTATGGCACGCAGCTAAAGCAGTGCTTAGAGGGAAATGTATGACTATCAACACCCATATTGAAAAAGTGGAAAGATATCAAATCAATAAATTAATCTTCCAACTAAAAAAACTCAATAATGAAGTGCAATCTAAACTCATATCAGGCATAAAAGAGGAAATAATAAAGACTGGAACAAAAACAGTGAAATAAAGATAAGAAAAAAAATAGAGAACAATTAACAAAACCAAAAGTTGGTTCTTTGAAAAGATCAATAAAATTGACAAATCATTAGCTAGACAGACCAAGAAACGAAGGAGAGAAGAATGTTACTAAAATCAGGAACAAAAGGGGGAACATTACTACTGACTTGACAGCAATAAAAAGGATTTATAAGGAAATGCTATGAACAATTGTATATAACAAATTAACCCTGATGAAATGAATTCTTAAAAACACACCAACTACTGAAACTGGAGAAGAAAGAGAAAATACAAATAAGCTATAACAAGTAATCAAAACTTCTCAGGAGAGAAGCCCAGCACCAGACGGCTTCCCTGCTCAGGAATAAACACCAGTGCTTGACACCCTCTTTCAAAAACCAGAAGGAACATTTCTAAAATTATTCTATATGACACACATTACCCTGATACCAAAACCAGATAAAGGAATCACAGGGAAACTGAAGGTCAGGATGAATATTGACACAGAAATCCTCGACAAAATACTAACAAAGCAAACTCAACAGCATGTTGAAAGAATCATACACCATGGCAGGTGGGCTTTGTCCCATGATTGCAAGCCTGATACAACATAGGAAAATCAATCAGCATAACACACAATATTAACAGGCTGAAGAGAAGCCACGTGATCATATTAACTGACACAAAAACCGAGCAACCACAGCATCAATAAAACATTAGAAACACTCAACATCCATTCACAATGAAAATTATCAGGAAACTAGAAATGCTGAAAGAAAATACAAGATAAGCCTGAAATACTTTGTGATGTCAGTACGTAAGTGCTCATAAAAGGATGAGAAGAAGTGTCTATTTTTTATGTTGCTGGTAGGACATAAAATGATACATCTACTGGAAAAGTCTGTCAGATCCTTTAAAAGGTTATCATATGACCAGCAGTTGTGAGTCCAGAGAAATGAATACATGTTGACATGAAAATCCGTACCCGATTATATGCAGCGGCTTTCTTCACAGTAGCTCCAACTAGCTGCCGTCCAACTAGTGAAACAAACTGTGGTACCAAACACAATGGTACACTCCTCAGCATTAAGAAGAAACAAACTATATACACAACAACTTGAACAAGCCTCCAGAGGATTATGCTGCGTGGGAAAAAAAATCCCAAAACGGTGTATACATAATCACATTTATATAACACTCTTGAAATGACGAAATTGTAGGGATGGTGAACAGATTAGTAGTTGCGAGGGGTTCAGGTCAGAGGGTGTGGATGGAGCAGGTCAGGAGAGAAGCAGGTGTGGCTAAAGGGCAACGCGAGGGATCCCAGTGGTGATGCAAACACTCTGTATCATGACTCTCGATATTGATATTCTGGTTGTGATTTTGTACTCTGTTTTGCAAGATGTTACCGTTGGGGAAAGCTAGGTAAGTGCCAAGTGGTGACTCTGTATTATTTCTTACAGTTGAATCATTATCTTAAAAAATGAGTTTAATTTAAAGAAAGTAACTATATTCACTATCTTGTAGTAACCTATAATGAAAAAGAATATGAAAAGGAATATATGGATGCATATGCATGACTGAAACATTACACAGTACACCAGAAATCAATGCATTGTTAACTGACTATACTTCAATTAAGAAAAAAGTAGGGGCAAGCTAGATTGGCAGACAATGGTGTGCTAGAGTTTTCCCACTTATCATGTAGCCTCCATAAAGCTGTGAGCACCTGTCCTAAATTGTGAGACCCTTGAGAACAAAACGTATGTAGAAATCATACTTTTTCCACAGTGCCTGACATACGGATGTCATTCCATAAATGTACCTTGAGTGGACAGGTGGTGGGAAGCCACTGAAGGCCTTCTGAGCAGAGACATGAGAATGAGACCATACCTCGACAAAAGGAGGTGCCTACTAAATGCTCGTGTTGCTGAACAGAGACTGAGTGATGCTCATCAGAGCTGTCTTTCACATCAGACCTGGGTTCCCGTCCCAGATCTATCACTTCTTCTCTGAACTTTGTGACATTCATGATCACAATGCTAACTCACACAGTTGTCTTATGGGTTAACTGATAAAGCAGTATGCACATTAGGACAAATTAAGCGCAGCACATCATTAGCGCTCTCTGCGCGTTAGATGCTATTAGTATCGTCTTCACTGTTTTGTGGTTGCTGTCATTCTAATGCTGGTAGTTATTCAGGGAGGCAGATAGAAACCGTACAACCACACTCCTGTCAGTACAGATGGAAACAAGAATAGGGGAGAACAGCCATGCTGCCCCCTTTTACTCCCATCCAGGTAAATATAGTTTTAATTTACTGTAACTCACATTTCGTCAACTTTTTATTGAAGTTCTCAGCATTCGTGGGCCATTATGTAACTTTCTATCTCTCCTCTTTGTCATACACATTTATTAAGAAACTTCCATTTTATGATACAACCAGCTTTTAAAATGCTGTCTTTTCTAGTTAATACATGATGTTACACTGCTAACCATTTGTGGGAATATGAGAATTCACCACTAGGGACAAGTGGCAATACCCCTAGATGATTACGCAGAAGGAGTGAATTTTCACAGTGAAGTTCATAAACAAATTATATGTTCTCAAAACTGTTATGACTAAATTCCAGTCATGTAGAATGTTTCTTTATACCTTAGTAGGTATCGCTGGTGAAATAGAAACTTACTGCTTTTGATATATACAGACCATCTCCTCCTTTCAAATGTGTTGTACTTCCAAAATTCATTTTGTAATCATGGTGTTTTGAATACAAAATATACTTCCATAGAAGCTACATTATTAGTGATGATTGCATTTGCAAAATGACTTACTGAAGCTGGCTTAAACACATTTGAGATAAAATGCCTTCGTAACTTTTTTGATCAAGTAATTCTACTACACAGCTAGGGCACGGCCCAAACCTGCTGGTTTACCAGAGCAGTCAAATGGTAGACATGGCCAATGAACCTTACCCCCAATTCCATATGATGCTCCCTTCTTTCTTTTCATGCATCATTGTTCTAACTACAAAGATAACACAGGCTCACTTTTTTAGACTTTTACAGCAGTGGGGTTATACTATAAGTATATAGTATACATATAGATACACCTGTATACTCACCAAATAAACAGTATCTATTTCTTTTATATATAGTATGTGTGTACTATACATAGTAGATATAGATCTTTTATATATATGGTCTATACATATCATATATGGTATATGTCATCTTTTAAATATAATGAATATTTAGACTTTGTAAGTATATTTAGGTGCCTGCAAAAGTTGTGCCCCATCCTGAATCCCATGCAGAAAAGCTAACAGCTAAAAAAAATAAATGAAAAAGAAGAACAGGGTGCAGTTCCTTAATCTGCCCTTAAATTGGACAGATCCCTCAAGTCTCTGACGACAGCCTCCTCACCTGTAAAAATGAGGGCATTGCACTGGGTCATAAAAAGTCTTCTTATAGATACTAGAATAAAATGATTTAAAATGCCTTGAACTGAAAGAAGAAAAGGGTCTAAGGCTGGACACTTTGGTTTCCCAGCGATTCCACTTTCAGAGAAGTTAGCGCTGAAGGGTGACGGAGAAGAAGGGGCGTGCAGATGGGAGAAAGCAGGACGGGAAAGAGGAAGGAGTTGCAGTGTCACGTGAAATAGTAACAAATTTGGCGAAGCTTCAATAATGAAAGCAGAGGAAGGACAGGAACAGAGACGAAAACCAAATGTTAGATGCTTTCAAAGAGTGTTATTCCAGGTCCTCCAAGAAGTAGGCAATGAGAGTAGGAGATTTCTTAGGGGAAAGGCCTGTGAAGGGAGCTGGGAAAGACTGAGAGAGCCATCAGACTGCAATGCAGGGCAGACATGGGGTAGAGGAGAAAGAGGAGGAGGAAAAGCACGCTGATGAGAGCATCCAGTTGGGCAAGGCTGTCAGGGAGCCCTGTGCCGGAGTCTCTGATCAGCGGAGTCCCATGACTCCCAGTCGTGGGCCTCATTTAGCATCCTGCCGCTCTCAGCCACCGACTGAGAAGTTGAGGATCTGAAAGGCCCACTCTGCTGGCTGTCACACTGGATACCAGTATTTAAAGCAAACTCCAGATTAGAACCCCTGTTCTCTAAACTCATGATAAAATTGTATGCCTCACCCACTAGAGAATTTCAGTAGCAAACAACAGAGATAAAAGCGTAAAAGGTGAAGACTGCCAGTAAGGAGAATTACCCAAACAGCCCATCTGTCTGTTTCTTACAAACTTACTCCAGAAGCTTCTGTGCATCATAGTATCCAATTGGATGAACAGGAATACTTGGAAGACCAACAGCTTCTCCAATGTCGCGTCTATAAGCATATTCTGAAAAAAAGTTGAACATCCTTCTGATAAAAGTGGAGTCCCTTTCAAAACGTTCTCTGTGAACCACATTCAGCACATTCTTAAAGTACATCTAACTAGAGCTGTTAAAATGAAAAAGACGAACAACTTCAAATGTTAGTGAGAATGTGGAGCAACTGAAACATTCATCCGTTTCCTGGAAGAGTGTATAATTATGCGGTCCCTTTGGGTTACTTCTTTGACAAGTCGTGTTATACAAAATGATGCGCTATGGCACAACAATTACAGTCCTAGGTATTTACCCAAGAGAGATGAAAACATATGTTCACAGAAAGACGTGCACAAAACTGCTCATAGCAGCTGAGTCTGAGCAGCCAAGGCTAGACACGGTCCAGCTGTCTGGAAACAGGAGAACGAATAAGCAATTTGTAGAACAGTCCCACAATATGACTGTACTCAGCAATCAGAAGGAAAAAACTATTGATACACACAAAAACATGGCTGATCTCTAATCATTATACTGAGTGAAAGCAGCAAGGCGAATGATGAGGAAAAATCATACATTTTTCTATCACAGCAGCATCAAGCTGAGAAAGAAATAAAACAGCACGCCCTCTTTGGGGTGGCCTTTCCTGTTGTGCAGTGTGCGTCTGCTGTGTACATTAACCAGATCACCTCAAAGCCGGAGGCTATAACCCACCTTTGAGGAAAATGGTCCTTTTCTGCAGATGCCAGCATTGTAATGTTAAGATTGTCTTTCTTCCCTCCCAGACCGGAGGTCACACTGACCAAAGGCTCTCTCTGTAAATGCATAACTGATCAAAACATCTCTGTGGAACTTTATGTACAATGCTAACCTGTCAATACAGTACATACATTCTTTGTCTCAAAACTGTGTAAAACCTTATCTCTAACTCCTGACCAGTGGAATGCTTCTCACAGGTTCTAAGAATCTGTTTTCCTGCTTAAAATTCTCAGTTTGGCTTAACTAAAATTCTGTGTTCTTTCCTCTTAGCTTGACAGTTAATTTGATTTTCTGTCAACATTCAAAACAATAGATACTGTCTGCTTCCATTTATATGAAGATCAAAAGCAAATGAATCAGTGAGGTTGCCTCTGCGGGCAGGTGTGGTGAAAACTGACCAGAAAGGAGCACCAGGGGACTTTCTGGAGTCACAGAAATGTCCTATATCATATTTTGAGTGACACAGATGTATGCAATTAAAAAAATTTTTTTGAGTTAACGCTTAAGATCTGTGCATTTTATTACATGTAAACTCTACCTCAAAATAAAAACACATTCTGACATTTCTTGATATTTAAGAAAAATAAGAGCTATTTTTCCATTTTTTTTCCAAAATTTTAAATTATAATAACTTGAGGTGATTGCAAACGTTTATTTTTTTTTATGGGTAAAATGACATAATGATATGTTGCATGAGATTTGTTTTAAAATTCTCTAGAGTAATAATCAAAAAAGGGACGATGAAAGAGAAAATGAAATTGGCAAAATGGTGATAATTATCTCCATTTTTGTATATGTTTGAAGTATTCTATAATAAATAGTAAAAATAAAAAGAAAAGGGCACAAAAGAGAATTCCACAAATGTTAAGTCCCGTAGGGATAACATGATTTTTCTTTCTATACTGTCATCTTTTAAATTTGAGAATAATAAGCAGAAATATTCCAGTTAATCTTATTTTATGTTCATAATTTGAGCTTTTATAACCAACAGAGCTTGGGAGAGGTCTCGTTTTTTTTCCAAAACTTAGGAATAAAAGCCTAAGTAAGTAAAGTTCAGGTAGATTGATGTGATTTTATTATAGGACAATATGTATTTCTTAAAAAAAAAAAATCTATGTCAGTGTAGTATGTTCCAAGATTTATCAAGCCAAAGCACAGAAGCTTTAAAGGCATCTACACTTTGATAGAAAAAAGCAGATGAAAATTAACTATGGAAATGCCACTATCTGGCAACCTATTTTATCCAAGTTATACACCTTAGTTAGTTAGAAACCACACAAACCGAATGATTACAGGTTTCTGCAAATGGCATCAAATAGCTGAGCACATTCAAAATAAATCATCTCCCCTTGTTAATGCTCTACTGTTTTACAGCAGAGCATTTCAGCCTAAGACACACACATGGACTCTGGAGCCCGACTGTCAGAATCTGAATCCCCACTCCTCGTTTAGTGATGTCATGACCTGGGGCCGACTGCTTACTTCTAGCCTCACTTCCCTCCTCTGTCAAATAAAGAAAATAACATGATGAAGCTTAAAGGACTGTTAATGGATGTGAAGGGCCAGCATTTAGGAAACACCCCTTGAATTACTATTGTCTTTATGCAGTAATGATACCCCAAGCCTGTTCTGGACTCCGTATTCTAAATGTGCCGTATTCTAAAGGTTTATAGAACTTCTGTCCTACTCTCCCTTATCCACAACTAGAATTTCAAAAAACCTGTGAAATCCATTAATTTGGGGGACTGTACTTGGCAATAAAACATCATCTGATGTGAACTCATTTGGCAGCAACGTTTGACTTGAGCAGACACGAGTCTATTTATATTACTTACCTACCGCTGCTTAATAGGATTGTTCATATATTTTGCTGCCCATATATTTACATGTTGCTTCCTGTATTCTGTCCCAGCCGCCCATGTGAATGCTATGCAATAACCTGGTGTACACACCAGGTTACTTTTAAATACCTGGAAATGTCTGCATTTCAAAACCTATCAGACTCAAGGATTCCAAATACGGGATAAGGGACCAGAACCAATAATTACCAGAGTTCAGAACTCTTTAATTTTCTTCTTAGATGTAAAGTAAGAAAAAGACATACATTATCAAAGGAAATCCTTTGACAGAATCACGTAAAAATGTTGTTTGTTTCTGATGGTTACGGTCTGATCACTCACCATTTGCTGGGTAACCGGGAGTGAGAGGGTCCCCTGCGCCATTAAGATTTAAGGTATTTCCACGCTGAACACCACGTCCAGGAAGATTCCAACCATCTGGATAGGGCTCCACTCCAGGTGCAAAGTAATCAGCAGGGTCTGAGTACAAGATGATTCCTTTGGCACCTGCCAGCTGGGCATTTTTAACCTGGGAAACACAATGTCTTTCTTGTTTTAGGTTGGTTATTCAAAATTACACTTAAATAAGCAGCCACACATTATCTTCACTCTTTTACCACTAGACCTCTAACAAAGGACGTCTCACAGAGAACTGGCTTTTTCCTATTCCTTCTGCAGGCTCTACAAATGAGTTTCCATGGCTGGATCAGCCCTCAGAGCAGCATATTTGGAAAATGTACATATTGGTGGAAGCAAGTACTGGCTGTTTTCTTCCTCTAGTTCCAGAAGCACAATGAACAAATAGAATCCACAGAATAGATTCTCACTTTTTCTATGATTGAATATTTCTGAAATTTAATTTTCCCCCAGGGAAGAAAAAAACATTAAGAAATCAAGCGATAGTAACTTTCAAAACTGCTATGTATAAATTGATTTCTCTCATTACCTACAGTGAGAACTCATACTAAGATTTAATTTAGTAAATATTTTCAAAGATAACATTTAAAACAAAGATACTGACAAATTCAGTGCATACTTCTTTGTAAATTAGAGGCATGATCTGTAGGTGTGGAAAAAAATCTGTTCTCCTTGAACATGTATACTGGCCACATTCCAAAGACCCAATTGAAAATCACCATCTAAGGCAGTAAATATATGTGTCATCCTATTAGGTGAGCATGGGCACAGCCTATGAGAAGGTCACAGTCTTCAGAAAGTTGTAAGGATGCGGTTCACCTCACGTAAGACACACCATAACTTTTTATCTTTGCAGAAAAGGAAATAAGAGATGATTTTTACCTTATTTCCTCTGAAAATTTTCCCATATCGGGCAATTGCAATCTTCCCAGAGCAATTGATTTTCATGTCCCGCTCTAGTTTAAAGAAGTCTTCGGTTCGCGCATAGTTAACGTACACGAGGTCACCCTGTTGAGATCACGGGTGACTTAGTACAAGAAAGATTTACTACAAAGAGGTTTCTCTGCATGAGGACAGCGTCACATCTTGGAACGGGGGAAGAAGCAACAGGGCCAGAAAAGTATGAGCTTCGGATAAGAGATTCAAGGGAGAAATGGACTTGATAAGACAACTAGCTGGGTTAGAGACCTGTGAATTAAATAGTCAGTTTTGTTAATATCTATGCTTCCTCTGCAGTGGTTATAAAACTATAGAAGCGCTCCCCAGAAAAAGGCACATAAACACACACACTGCTGCATGCAATTTGGAAGGGTCCAGGCACCCTGCATTAAGAAGCCACTGAAGACAGCATTATTCTCTTTGAAATACATCCTCAAACAGTAGCTTAATGGGTCTTCACACCACAGGATAAAGAAGAAATGTCAGATAATATCACTGCTTTACGGATCTAGTTTCAAATCATTAGGATGATTATGTGAGAGTCTTATACCATCTCTGAGTCTCAATATACTGTCTGTAAAATGGCCAGTTAGATCGGTGTTCTTCACACATTCTTTGCTCACCTACTTCCTAAATTAATTTTGAAAAGCAATGTACCCCAATATATTTTCAAGTTGACACCTGAAATTTTATCATGCCTTTTAAGTAGCTGCAAAGAATGCAATTTCTAGCCCATTATAAATATTAACATTTTTAGAAGCAACTCACTTTTTATAGGTATCCAGAGGAATTTAAATGCTGTACTGATTTATTATTCAACATCATCCATTTAAAAAACACACTCTCTGGTCAGTCTGAATCTTATCATCACTGTTTCTCCTTGAACTTGTGTTTATTTGTCCCCCTTCCCTAAAGCATTCTACTCTCAAGTAAAATATATTCAGGCGGGACACAAGGGTGCCCTGCCCAGATTCCCCTTCAATGCAAGCGTTCCTACTCCTGCTGCAGGGAAGGCTCTCTGTCCCGTGAGATCAGCTATGGTCACCTCGCTCAAGGTCGTGCCCCTTCTTAGGATGCACACATTCAATGACTGATCAAGGAGGGAATATAAAGCCCTGCACATCTTTGTCCAAACCAGGGCAATCCTGAAGGGCTGTTCTGACTCCAGAGCTGCCCATCGGGTCAGCTGAGGCTGTCCTTGAGCTGGCATTGAGATGCAGTTTCTCCCTCTGCCTGTTCCAGCTTCCTGCTCCTCCCCGCCACAGATATCGATCCCAGGAGAATGCTCCTTAATTAACATCTAGCATGCTCAATTCCGTTTCAGTTTCTAGTACCTACAATCTGGGTATGCTTGAAAGTCTTTTATTAATCACTGCCAAACCTCCCTTGATTAAGAATGTATGTGTAAATTTATAGTTAGATAGATAGATAGATAGATACATAGATAGAAGTTTTAAAAATATTTATTTCCTATGATTCAGGCTGCGCATGTTAAGAAAATTCTTCAAGAACAACTTACTGTTATTATCAGTAGCATCAAAGCGAGTCTAACAACATCATTACAAACCTTTATAAATAATACCTAAGCAGAACACTTTACTTGAAATACAACTTTTAGTGCTATGAGGTATGAAAAGTATTAGCTTATGGATCTATGGATGAATAAATTATTTCCAGAATAAGTTCAGAGCTAGGATCAATTTTATTCACATTTCTTATTTTTAGACATAAGTTCTGAGGAACCTTGGGATGGGAATGAAAGAAATTTTGTTATGGAATTTTCACTAAATTATTTAAACTCTTTCTAAGTTATGCACCTTAACCTCACACTGATCTGTTATCCAAGTTCATTCTAATGATATCAGCTGGAAATTCAACTAGGTTCATCCTTAATTTTGTTCAACTGCAAACCATTTGACTTGCCAAATCTTTGTTACCCAGCTATTAGAATCTTTCACCATCATCTCTTTGTTTGGAGTTCCAGAGATTGTTTTTTTACAACTCAGAGATATGCTTCCTATTGTCTTAGGATGGATGAGTGATGTCTCTTACTCATAAAATAAGAGAAAAGTAACTGTAAATAGGGAGGTGGGGACTGAGTGCCAGCAGGACCTCGCCACAGGCTAGTTCTCAATTCCGTGACAGAGTACACTGAGAAATTGATGATGCAACTGATTTCTTTAAAATGATCCTACGTCTGCCTTTGAAAAGTCTTCACACACTCTAGTTTGAATTTTATTTTGTTTATTGTTTTTCTCTTCGACCACATGTCTCCTGACATGTGCACAATAAACCTGTAACATCTTGAAATAAGGTTGTTTCCAAGCTGATTCTAGGATGCATTTGACAAGCCTGTTGAAGACACATCATGTTGAGAATTAGGGATACAGTAAATCTCTGTCCTCAAGAAACTTACATTAGTCTGGAGAGCAGAGAGATACTATAAACAATAAAATTAATAACTAAGTAAATTGTATTGTATATTAAAAGGTGATAAGTTCTGCAGAAAAATTTTTAAAAAGTTGAAACACAGTAGGCAAACAGGGAACTAGTACTCAATTGGGTGCAATTTTCAAAAAAGGAGAAAGTCTATTGAGAAGGTGACATTTGAATCTTTGCTTACTTTTAGCTCTTATTTTTCTTCCTAAGACCAATGCAACATTAACGCACTGTGGAAGACAGCACTGTGCGTCTGATTTGTAATTGTTGGTCTTCTCTGGGGCTCACTTTTAATGCCAACTGTGAACACACAGTCATGAACCAATTTGGTTTCAGTGAATTTTGTTTTTGTGTAAAAGTTCTACTTGAAATGTATTCCTGTTTACTATCACCTACTTTAGGGAGACGAGCTACTTTACTATACTCCTCACATAACAAATTATGACAGAGAAGGAACTGGAGAAAACATTAGTTTGAAAATTACAGTAAACTTAGAAAATGAAAACAAGCGTGACAGACGGGCCCTCTTGGCACTTCACAAATGCAAGTTGTCACTGCTAGTTAGGGGAAAAAAACCCTTTGTTATCAGACAATGACCTTCTTGTAACATTTACACTGTACCATTGTTCTCCAACTGGGAATAAATACAATCTTGCACTGTGAGCCTAGAATTTTCCATTACTTCCAAGCTTCCATCTTCTTGCTCGTGTTAGGAGAGCCAGGATTGGTTCTCACAGCATGTTTCTTCAATCCACAGAATCAACACCACCTAGGACCTCGCTGGAAACAAATTCTCAGGCTTCATTAAAGACCTACTGACACTCAGGGGGAAGGAACCGGAATCTGTGTTTTACAGGCCCTCTGATCATTGCAGCACATGCTGAAGTGTGAGAACCGCTAGCTTAGGCTGTACTTCATGGGCATTGTCAAATAGCTAATTTCAAATAATCTAAAGCAAAGTCCAGTATGTCACACTCCAGAAGATTACGTTATAGTGAAACAACTCAAGCACACATACAGACATAAATAATTAAAAAAAATTAATACTCCACTGCTTGAGTTACTGGTAATCCAGTGAAACACATCAGCCAGCAAACTAATTTAATATTGAATACAAACAACAATTCCATGGAGAATCCCATGCACCTTCTATCCACCTGTTAATCTGGAAAAGTTTAAATCTGCTTAAAAGAAATGAGTTAATAATCTCTATGACTCTTTTATGAGTAGAATAATTCTATCAAAACTGGACAGCTCCATGCAAAAGAATCAAACTAGACTTTCTCACATCATATAGAAACATAAATTCAAAATGGATTAAAGACTTAAACATAAGACTTGAAACCATATGACTTCTAGGAGAAAACATAGGCAGTACATTCTTTGATGTCAGTTTTAGCAACATTATTTTAGATATGTCTCCTCAGGCAAGGGAAACAAAAGCAAAGATAAACAAGTGGGACTACAGCAAACTAAAAGGCTTATGCACAGCAAAGGAAACTATCAACAGAACTGTAAGGCTGCTGACTGGGAGAAGATATTTGCAAATGATAAATAGGATAAGGGGTAAATATCCAAAATATACAACAAACACATACAACTCAACATCAAAAAAGCAAACAACCTATTAGAAACTGAGTAGAGGACCTGAATAGACATTCTTCCAAAGAAGACATACAGAAGGCCAACAGGCACATGAAGAGATGATCAGCATCACTAATTCTCAGGGAAATGCAAATCAAAACCACAATGAGATATCATCTCACATTTGTCAGAATGGCTATCATCAAAAAGACAACAAATAACAAGTGTTGGTGAGGATGTGGAGAAAAGGGAACCCTGGTGCACTGTTGGTGGGTAACTTGGTGCAGCCTCTATGGAAAACAGTATGGAGGTTCCTCAGAATATTAAAAATAGAACCACCATGCGATCCAGCAATTCCACTCCTGGTATATTTATCCAAAGTAAACAAAGCACCAATTCAAAAAGATATATGCACCCTACGTTCATTGAAGAATTATTTATAACAGCTAAGATATGGAAGCAACCTAAATTCCCATCAACAGATGAATGGATAAAGAAGATGTGGAATATTGGAATATTACTCAGCCATGAAAAAGAATGAAATCTTGCCACCTGCAGCAACATGGACGGACCTAGTGGGCATTAGGCTAAGTGAAATAAGCCAGACAGAGAAAGACAAATACCTGATGATTTGACTTATATGTGGAATCTAAAAAACAAAACAAATGTGTAAACACACCAAAATAGAAACAAAGTCATAGATACATAGAACAAATAAACTGTTGCCAGAGGGGAGGGACGTGGGTGGAAGAGAGAGATAGGTGAGGGAGACTAAGGGGCACAGACTTCCAGTAACAAAATAAATGAGTCACAGGTATAAAATGTACAGTGTGGGGAATACAGTCAATAACTATGCAGTATCTTTGTATGGTGGCAAATCATAACTACATTTACCATGGTGATCAGTTTGAAACATACAGAAATACTGAATCACTGTGTTGTGTAACAGGAACTAATACAGTGTTGCAGGTCAATTATACCTCAAAAACAGACTCATAGAAAGAGATCAGGTTTGTGTTACCAGAGGCAGGGGTAGAGGGGAGGGGTAATTAATTAGGCGAAGGTAGTCAAAGGCATAAACTTAATTATCAGATAAATAAGTACTAGAGATTTAACACATAATTTATGCACAACATAAATATAATGAACTCTGCTGTATATTATATAGGAAAGTTGTTGAGAGAGTAAATCCTAAAAATTTTCATCACAAGGAAAAAAAATTTTTTCTGCTTCTTTCTGTATCTATACAAGATGATGGATGTTCACTACACTTATTGTGGTAATCATGTCATGATGTCTATGAGTCAAATCATTTTGTTTTATCCCTTAAATTTATACAGTGCTGTATGTCAATTATATTTCAAAAAAACTGGAAAGAAAAATAAAATAAAAATTAAAAAGAAAAACAAAGTACAAAAATTAATTAGGGGATTTTAACTGATGATACGGTAAACCCACCAACTAATGTGGGTGTAATTTTCTCCTTATAACATTCTGTGTTCCCATCCAGAAACATGATCTTTTTCTTTATACATAATATTTTCTCTGCTCTGTAAATTTCAGTGTTCTTCAACTAGTTCATACCCATTTAATTTAATAATTTTTACAATGTATTTTATATTTTATGGCTATTTTAAATTATATCTCTGTTGCATTTTCTGCTGCTATATATCACTTGTCTGTATATATTTAATCTGGTAATTCTAACGCTATTTTTAAAATAAAGAGGTATTAGTATTTTTTGTATATTCTGGCTACACAGAAATACCACTGTAAATAAGAAGGAAAGAAGACCCTTCTTACTGAAGGATACTAGACACGTGATTATATGCTATACAATCCCATTTATATGAATTTCTAGTATAGGCAAAACCAATCGATGGTGGCAAAAAGATCAGGAGAATGATCGCCTTGGGGGTGCGTGGAGTTTCTGAAGTGATGGTAATATTCTCTATGTTGATGGGGTTTGGATTACACAGGTATGTGCATTTGTCAAAGTCAATAAATGCACATTTTGGATTGCTGCATCTCAGCATAATACATTTTATCTTGAAAAAACACTATGAACACAAAATAATATATATTCTTTTCTATTACTAAGAAATTCTATTTCTTAAACGTGAAAAAGATTAATTTGAATTATATCTAAAACCTCCTTCATACCCCCTTCCTTACGACCTGCCCATAGGAGGGGGATCTGTCTGTTATTTTATTGTATTGTATTGCATGTTTACCTCTGTCATTCCTTGTGGGGAGAAGGCATTAAAAGGTGGCACAACATCTGAAACATTTTCATATCCCGGAGGAGGTGGCTCAAACAATGATGTCTTGAAAATCTAGAGAAACAAGATAAAATCAATAGAAGCAAAGCAGGTCAAGTTTGATTACTCCCATCAAACAAGGAAACAAGTGTATTATCTCTTTTGTCAGCAGAGGGTTAATCCGTCCTTTGGTGTCTTGAGAATACATATCAAAGAGCCAGCACTGTGCTAGAAGCTGTGAGGATTTCATGAGATGAATAAACTACAGACCCTTAGAGGATCTATAAGCACCAGTTTTTGATTTAGAAGGAAAACTTGAATCCTTAAATAGAAAGCAACATGATGCAGTGTTCTTAGTCACCTACAGCCATGCTGAGACAATTACTTACGAGCAAATTAAGTATTAAATTCACTTCGACAAAATATTTCATTTTGGGGAAACTATACTGGACAGTATCTAAATATTCACACTGAAAAGAACTAAAAACATTGAATCAAATATAACATAATCTTTTTAAGTGTGTCACTGAATTGGAAAAAGAATGTAAGGAATACTCAGAAAAAAAAAAATGACATGGAAGCAAGAATCCTGAAAGGTAGCACTGAAGTCTGCTTTTGCCTTAGTTGTAACTATCAAAGCCTGGGGTCCCATGAGAGAAGCATAAGGATTAAAAGACAAAGTCTAGAGCCGGCCCAGATAAGGGAGTTTGCAATTTACAACACAGCTCGGCTGTGAATGGTTAGTCACAGTAATTACGCTACACTGGGAGGCGGGTGAGGGTAAGAGAGTGTTTGTAGCTGGGGCACAGGAAAGAGAACAGAGCTGAACCGTCACAATGTCAGAAAATAATGCCTAGATCTGAAACATAAGCAATACGAGCACATTATTTAAAAAAAAAATAGAGGTGAGTATCAAAAGAATCAACTCAGGGTTGGATAGTGATTGCCTCAGGGAAGCAGGAAATAGGGAGGCAGCAAGGCCCTTTGGAGAACTAGGTGATTCTTTGTGTGCAGGTAGAACTTAGATAAAAATTAAAATGAATTAATGATATAACGGTCAAAACAATGACTAAGCTTTTGGCAGCTAACACAATTCAGGAAAATCTCTAAAATGAAACTGCTACATGATATGTTTATATTAAGTGACAGGCTTTAGAAATTTCATAAATGCTTGTAATAGTAAAAAACAGATAATGAAATGGAATAAAAGCAACGGTACAGTCAAAACTAGGAGGTGAAGAGGAAGAAAACAAGAAGAGAAATGAAAGCTTACTCTTTTCCTCAATGTACACAATCGTCAAATTTGATAGATCGAATTTGGTTTAAGTACTTTTTTTTTATACTACCCAATATTTTATTATGCCATTAAATAATTTCCCTAAATATACTTTTAAAGACCCTTTAGTAGATAATTATATAGATATGTCACCACTTATTTAAAAGATTATGGGATCACAGAACATATATTGGTATTACCCACACCTAACCATAAAATATTTTTAAAATTTTGAAAAAGACTTTTGTAAGTTAAACAGTGTTAACAACTATAATTTAAAATAGTTAATATGGGGGAGGGTATAGTTCAGAGGTAGAGTGTGTGTTTAGCACGCCCAAGGTCCTGGGTTTAATCCCTAGTACCTTCATTAAAAAAATAAGTAAATAAATAAACCTAATTACCCCCCCAAATAAAAAATAAATAAAATAGTTAATATGGGAAGTTTCAACTCATATTATGAAATTTAGCATGAGATCATATCACGGACCGCAAAACAGCATATTAATCATTAAGAAGAGACTGATTCATTAGTCAATAAGAGAAGGTGATTAAAATTTTATGTATACTTAAACCACATGACATTTTCAGTTGACTAATCAAGCCAGACATATCTGAAGCTACACCCAATTTAGAAGGCCCAAATAACAAAAGGACTGAAGGAAGCAATCTAGAGTAAAAGGGGCTATTTTAGATATGGGAGCTCTAAAGTATGCTAAAAAGGGATGAATATGTGAATTATATTTCATAAGCTTGCATATTGAATCTATATCGTGATAAGAAATAGCTCAATTACTTGTATTACCTTCTTTCCCAAATATGTGCCTTCACTTGCAAAGAAGATTGTAAATTCTTTGGAGTAGATATCATTCCATAGAATTTCTCTCAAAACTCTCTCCCCTACAAATGCCCACATCTGGGCACACAGCCGGACGTATGATCACATGAGATATAATCATTAAGTACCAATACAAACCTGCTGGCTCAAACAGCCCATCTCTGGACTTCCTAGCACCCTCAAATCTATGCATGGTCTTTATAATCTGAACCTATCAAAAAAGTATCTAATTTAGTTGCTTGGAAGTTTACTAATATATATTAATGTGCAACACTAAATAGAAAATAGTAACTGTCATCAAGCGTTAACTTCTCAGAATCTTTCAATCATCACATTAAATTCAAGCATCATAAGAGCTGAAGCTGGAAGTAAGATTATTAAAGACACCATTCACAAGTTTCAATACTGATTTCTGTCAATATGTGGAGATAGTATAGGGCGTTCCTTCACAGAAGGTATTCGAAAAGAGCAGATTTGGGGTGGGGGTTCTTTCTTCTTTCTTTTTACCTCATTTCCATCTTCATCAATTATTGAGATGTAGTTGGGGTAAGTCTTATTTGGATAGGACAACAGGACATCATAATGGGCTAGCTCAACAGAATCCAGGCCAAATTCTTTCCACTGAGATTGAATTTGCTTGGCAAGCTGAAAGTTTTGTTCTGTTCCAGCTAAATGTGGTATCCGTGTAAAATTACTGTCAAACAAAAATTCAAAGTGGTTAAAAATTGTTTAGTCAGCCTTTATCCCAAATCAACCACCAAATAAAGCAGATTTATATGAAAAAATACCTTGAAATGTGACACATCAAAAAAGCAAAGTGGTACTATTATTGCATCAAATAGACTTTCACGTGTGTTTTGAAATTTTCGTGCTCTAATTTGTACTCATTCAAGATACACTGATCTTTGTAGAGAATTGTTATGTGCAATACTGTAGATGTATCCTTGTATAATAGATGAGGACAGTGTCACATTCTTTCCTTAAGACCCAGGCATCTTGGAACTTTCATGGAATTATCTGTTTACTTCACCTTGTGAAATATAATTGGAAGATAAACAATATTTTCATCCAAAGATCAAGCTCTTACATGCCAAGAACTACTGATAATTACATTTATTTTTAAATACTGAAAGTTACAGCCAAGTGAGAAAACTTTTGATTAGCAACCATTTATCAAGTGTCTTCATTAAGGAGTAATCTGATCATATTTACACAAGCTCAAACTGAATCTCTTTTACTCTATTCACCATGCAAAATAATACGCTTAAAGTCAGTGATGAGAAACAGTCCAACCAGCAATGTCTTTAACAAATAGACTGTGGCCAAAGTTTTAGCTACCACAGATATTTTCACGAATAGACTAATTTCTCATTTAATATGCGTACACAGTGGTGCTATTGTTTATTTGTCTTATATTTCTCTGTCTTGGAAATTTGCTGTTTCCCTGAAGATTCAGTTCATTGATATTTTCAACTTAAATCCCTTCAAGGAAAAAAACCTCATTTGAAAAAGCATCATGTATCACGAAAAGACATTTCTTTCTTTCTAGCTCAGGGACTTCTTGAACTTCATGAATTTCTGGTTCTAAATATGTAGGTTTTTCTGAAGTCAACACACTTCCATCCTTGTGATGATTAAAAAAAAACAAAACAAACTAATAGACAACATGATGATGATCCCTATTTCTAATGTTTGATTCTACTGTGTATCTTTTAAAAGGTGGGGATGGGGGGCGAGATTCCTATGATTGATTTTATAATTATGTCAAAATCATTTAAACTGTATTTACGAAAGTAGTATTTAAAAATCCTCATTCAGTAAAATTTTAGGGGCTTAACACCTCACATAGGATTTCTAATGTATATTTGCAAAAGAAAGTAATGGAGAGAACACAACGTTAAGAGGCAGCTCAGGAGTCTATGTGCCCCTTCATCAATGGATACCCACAAAGGCAACAGAAAACAGCCAACAGGTTGCTCTTTTCTTCCATATTACACAAATCCAAACTGTGACATAACTAAAGCAGATGTAGATTATGCATGTTTCCTGAAGTGATAGCTATACCTCTGCTCTTGGATGAAAGTAGACTCGTTATGGGAGACTTAAACCTACACACGCACACACACGCGCGCGCACACACACACACACACAGATCATTATCAGACTTCATTATTATTGAAACTGAATCTCCCTAAAACCGAGTTCCTCTGCCAAGTTTATGATTATCCTCTCTATCCAAAGCTTTATTCCCTTTCTTGTCCCATCTCTGTTCCCCTCAGGATTAATGAGCACTGAAGAACAAGGGGGATTGCAACTAAGCAGGACCCTGTGGGGCCCTCCTGGGTACAAAAGCCTCTCAGTGTCCCCCGTTTCTTGTTTGTAGAAAAAGGTTTTAGTCTCCTAGGCTTTCCCCGAGTGCTGAAGAGCAGACTCGAAGTTACTAATTAGGGAATTGAGAGAATGCGGAAACAAAGGAAACGCAGTCAAGCAAGAAAAGTAATGATAGCTTAAGCAGTATCACAACCTGATGCATATTTTGAGCTGTTCTGCAGAAACTAAGACACCCCCCCCCCAAGGTGGAGGTTGGTGACTACATGTTGACTACAAGCACACAGACCCCAGACTAGTTGGAACCAGAAGGCTGATGATTTAGATTTTGGAAACATCACTCTGCTACCTCATCACCAATCAATCAGAAGAAAGTCCTGCTACCCTCCCCCTAAATGTTGCCTTTAAAAACCCCACTCTGAAAGCCATTGGGGATTTCTGGTCTTCCAGCATGAGCTGTCTGTTCTCCTTGTCTGGCGCCCTGCAATAAATGCTGTCTCTACTCCTTCATCTCAACCCAGTGTCTACAGATTTGCTGCATAGCAGGCTAGCAGACCCAAGTTTGGTTAGGTAAGGTTACGAATGAAATTCCTGGTTAAAGTTTTGTCATTACCAGCTAGGATATAAGTGTGCTATGATTAGGATTAGAACCTACCCGTTTGGAGCAAAGTTGATCCTGAAAATGACAAGCAAGAAAAAAGATCCATTTCCAAGGATAAATAAATCAATTGGCACAAAATCCTGTAAGTAGTGTACTACAGGTTTTGCCACTAACTTGTTGTATAATCCTGGCTATGTCTTAACTTTCATTGGTACATGGAAAGAATATTACTACCTCACTAACTCACAAAGATTTGAGGCTCCATTAGATAACTAATAAAAAGCAGTTCATATTTTTTTTAAGTCGATTGAGAAGTGTGTCACAAGCAATCTGTTGATTCTATTAGAATATCAAGGTTTTTTTTTTAATACAAAGAATAATCCAAAATAGCCAATGACATGTATTAAAAAATAGTTTCATACAACTCTGTCTGGTTAGAAAAGTTTAAATATGTTCCAAGTATTATCCATCACATTATCTCAGTTAATAAAGGGCGCTATTGATATTCCTGTTCTGATACATTGCATCTAGTTTACAAATGATGAACAGTGCTCAGAGGAGTTAGATGACTTAAAGACAGCTGGTGAAAGGTGGAACTGGTATTCAAATGCAGATTAGTAAAATTCTAAAATAACTTTGTTTTTCAGAACGGGGTGGGGGAGGAAAGCTCCTTTATTTATTTATTAATTTTCTGATCTTTTTTGGGGGGGAGGTAATTAAGTTTGCTTATTTATTTATTTTTAGAGGAGGTACTGGGGATTGAACCCAGGATCTCATGCATGCTAAGCATGTGCTCTGCCACTTGAGCTATACCCTTCCCCCATCCCCCACAAAGCTTTTAAAGACAGAGAAAACAGTGAAAGGATCTGAGAATTTAACCAGGTGTTAACAAAATAAAAGGGAAAACAGGGCACCCCTGCACCCCAAGGGAGACTGTAAAGGTAGCCCCTACTTAGTCCTCCCAGCCGCTACTGAGAGGCAGAAGCAGTGGAAAAATCTTTAGTTGTAAAGCAAAGGTTGCAAAGGGGAACAAGATCGAGGATCTGAGACTTTAATAACCCCTGACCTAAGGGTGTAATTAGATTGAAAGCACTCTGATAAATAGCGAATTGAGAATCTGGAGCGTCTGGGAGCCTTCTGGAGATTCTGTAGTCCTTGGAGGGGTGACTGGAGGTTCTGTTCATCTCTCTCTTTTGTGTGTTAATGGTGAAAACCCTAGAGTTCTAAACAGAGGAGCTTAGTCAAGGCCACGGAAACAAGCAAGAAGCTGACTGCTCTGGTCCTGCTCAAGGCTCCAGAGAATGAAATAAAAGAAGGCATTCATTTTTTCTTCTTTGCTGGTCACTCCAGGTTAGGAAAGGAGGAAGGAAACAGAGATAGCAGCTCTGTCTAGGAGTGAAGAATGTATCTCAACAGACGACCTTCAGTATAGCTATTACACACAATTACAGTAAGGCATGTGCAAGAGGCAGAGGGCTTCCCACAGAATTGAAGCTCCCAGGTCTCTCATTTGAAATGGCCCTCCCATAGACTCGCTAGGTGCCCTAGGAAATTTTATTCATAGTTTTAATTCTATCATAATTAAGTAGACATATATGTTTGTACATCTATGCATATATATATTTACTTGACTGTCTTTTATATAAAATTATAACTTATATTTACTAAGAAATCTTTTCATCATTATCAGGGACTTCAAGCATTTTGCTTTGAAAAAGTTTGTATTCTAATCAAGCATTCAGTAAAAGTGTTTTATTTTTTGTTGCTTTGCAAATACTTTTCAAATTTATTCATTTACCTCTTTTGCTCTACACCAGAGACAGCTATTTCAGGAAATAGGGAGCTCGTTTTTACACAAGGTCACATATATGTTCTATAATTTCATGCTCATCACATGAATATCATCATCCCCATTTCACAGATGTGCAAATGGGAGCTCAGGAAGGTTAAGTATTCACCGAAAGTTACTTCAATATCAATGGGCAAAGATGGAGTTTAACGTTATGTATGTCTGACTTCAAAGTCCTAATTTATTCTTTTGACTAAAATATACCATCTTCCTCTAAAACAGGAGTCAGCAAATTATGTTTCACTGACCAAATCCAGCTCACTTCCTGTTTTGCTACAGCCCACAAGCTAGGAATGGTTATCACATTTCAAATAGGTGAAAAAAATCAAGAAGATTAATCTTTTATGACATACCATTTATATGAAATTTAAATTTCAGTGCCAATAAATAAAGTTTTGTCAAAACTGCCACATTTAACTCATTTATGTATTTTCTATGGCTTCTTTGGTGCCATAATAGCTGATCTGAGTAGTTGTGCCAAAACCTGGCTGGCCTATAAAAGGTGGACCTTTACATAAAGTTTCCTGACTTTTGCTTTAAAACATCTATCATGATGAAGTTCAGCTGAAGAAGGTATAATCCTCTCCAGATGAAATATGATACAAGATCGTCAACAAATAAAACTTCTAAAGTTCCAGTTTATGAAATATTAGATCAAAACTTCCAAACAGAATAACAAAAATTTCCAACAAATTGTCCGTATAAACTTTCAAGTAGATGCTTACTATAAGAACTTCTTGATGTTCTCTGCTTTCAACTCATCCAAGAATGCTTTCTTCGCATTACGCTGTGGAGTAACGTTAGTAGCTTCACTGGAGGGTTTTATAAACCATCCTGTAAAATACAAACATAGGAATGAGGTATGAGCTTATACACAGGTTGTATTTTTCCTTATTACTGTATTTATCACATGTAAAACACGAATTATCAGTGACCTCTGGCATGAACTGAGATGTTCTGAAGTTTAATTTCTCTTGCCTTCTTCCACTGGAAAAAAAAGGTCATGCAGACAGACTTTTAATTACAAATCAATAGTAACATATTTTTAATCCTATTTCAGTAAGTATTGTTCTTAGATAAGAAATATTTTATGAAATTAGCACTAACATTAAATAGGGTTCAACTAATGGGGAAAATGAAGGCAAAGAGACCCACCTTCTTTCTCCTTAAAGCTTCTATCCCTAGTGACTAATCCTCTGCTGATCCAGAATAAGCATTTAGTAAATGTGATGAATTAATTATGAGTATATTTCAAGTACATACATTATTTCGAAGAGTTGAAAGCAATACAGACTTGTAATTTGTTCTGGTTCTGAAACTAAAACAAAATGTTCTGAGATTTTGTGTTTCAGCTGAAGTAGGTTTGAGAAGTTCAACTTCAGAAAGCTACAATGCAAACTACAGTTCACCCAGCATCTCTGCAAGACGGCAGTGCCCACAGAAGGCTGGAGGCACTGGGTGGCCAGGTCACATAAAGCCATTAGCCCTTACAGTTGGCTTCATTGCAGGGTTTATTTAGAGAAATGATTTGGGCATAAAATGGTTACCAAAATCACCCAGCCAGCTTTCAAGGAGTTTCCCAGTTATTCATCACATATAGACATACACACATGCATATATACATGCCTATTGAAATAAATGGTTGGCAGAAATACAGGTCCACCAGTATGCAAAACAAAGGGAACTGGATTTCCCTTCAGGATCAGGGAAGGACACAGTGAGTATGAAATGCTTGAATTGAGATCTGAAAAATGAACAGGATAAAGAGGGAGGGAGGCCTGGGGCGGGGGGAGAGCACAGAATCCTAGGAAAAAATTAACAAACATTAATAAAGAACTGATTCTGTGTAAACCATTGAACACTGATGCAAGGATGGTACTGAGGGCAATACTGGGGAGAACAGAATGCCTGTAAGAGACGCAGAAGATGTTAATCCCCATACCAGTCTTGCCAAGTCTGTTTCTGTGTTTACAGTTGAGAAAATTAACTGAGGTTGAAGTGTGTCCTTACTGAGAGCACTTTCCTCATTTAAGTCCCACAACAACCCTAATATCCACATGTTAGTTATGAGAAGAGTGTGGCTCAAAAGTCTTTAAATGACCCGAAGGTCACACAGCAAGCAAAAAGAGACTGAATCTGTGCCAACCTAACTGGTCTATGCCCTGGTCTTCTAAATCCCAGAAAGCGGACCCAGAATTGGGAGTAGGGGCAAACTACCTGGCAATACCTTAGGCTAGTCCGGCACATTAATGTTCAACTAGAAGCATCTCCTCATCAGAAAAGAATAAAGAAAAGGGCCAATACCTCAAGACTGTGCCGGGAGCTTTAGCTATTCATGTACAAAAAGTTACAAATACTCTTCTTATCATAAAGATAGACAAACTGAGGCTAAGAGACTCAGTAACTTGTTCAAGGCCACGAAGAAGTTGCAGAGTCAAAACTCGAATTTAAAAGTCTCAGCTTGTCCGTGGTGCCCCTCTGGTTACCTTGCAGAGTTGGGCTGAGTCTGCAAATCAGTACACGGGGAAAACGCGAAAGAACTGCTGGTAAAGAGCTGTTCCGAGCACTGACAACAGTGTCAGCCAGTTACAATGTCCCTCCATTATGTATGTACTCCCAAGAAGAAAAAGCGAGCGAAAAGGTCTCTCATGCAGCAGTGCCCTGAGTCCTACCTGCTGTACATACGAAGCAGCTCCAGGCAGAAGCGCAAGAGCACAGACCCCAAACAGGTAAGGGTCGTTTCTTGCAAAACTCTCTGGACCACCTGGCAAACGCCCCAGAGATCGGCCGCTCCTCCTGAAGCGTAACCAATTTCCGCAGGGCTCCAGCAGGTGGAACTTTCTGGAGTTCAGTTTCAGGGTCTCTCCGTCCTACTCCTTACCCTGGGTGACTGCCCTCCAGGAGCGTGTCCAGAACCCAGCCGTGCACAGCCCCCAGCAACTCCCACCTACCTCGGGGGCGCTCGTCCCCACCTGTTCCCCCGACCCAGTCATCACTGACCCCGGGAGCCCAGCGGCGCGACCCCGCCTCCCGCCGGCAGCCCGCCCGGGAGTCCCGCGAACCGCGGGGCCGCGGGGTCGGCTCCGGGCCGTGCGTGGCGAGGGTCCCCCTACCGAAGACGAAGCCGAGGACGAAGAGGCCGGCGGCCAGCAGCAGCGCCCCGGCGCACAGCCAGCGCGGCCGGCGCCAGGCGACCGAGGTCGCGCTGGTTTCGTGCAGGGGATTCCACATCCCGGCGCGCGGTCGGCGGAGCCCGCAGGGACCCGTGCGTCGGCGGCGGCCCCACTGCGGCCTCGCGGGCGCGGGGCAAAGGCTCCCTCCTGCTGGGGCCCGCGCTTATCAGTTGAGCAGGACCCAGTCCACTCCCGGCCCCGGGCTCTGCTTTCTCCGCCCAGAAAGTTTCTCTCCTTCACTCCGGACCAGTCCCGGCGCCGGGAGGCGGCGTCCGCAGCCGGAAGAAAGCCCCGCCCCCTTGGAGAGGCGCTTAGAAACTCCGCAGCCTGCAGCTCTCCAGCCCTTACTCAAGAATGAACGGAAAAGGAGGAAGAAAGGAAAGGGGCAGGGGGAGCGGAGCAAGAAGTTCTTTTTCCCTTAGCGGACCACAATCTGATTCACAAAAAGAAAAGTTTCCCTCTTAACCCAACAGAATGCTGCTCTTATCTGTCTAGGAAAGCACATACCCTAAGCCAGTTGGTAGACTAGACTAAATTATTTCTCAATAACTTTTTTCAGATCTGAAATCCTAGTAGATATTTTATAGCCATGTAATGAGTAAAGTCAAGTGAAAAACGGGAGTGTCCGGTTCCGGCGCTGTTTGGGCTAGTCAGAGAGGAGATGGGGCTTAGTGTGGCTTTCCACTGTGCTTTCTTCCAGTGAAGACCATTGATATTAATAAACTATTAGGTACAAGCTACTATATATAAAATAGGTAAACAAGGTCCTACTATTTAGCCCAGGGAACTATAGTCAATCTTTTGTAATAACCTATAACAAAAAAGAATATATATATGTACAACTGAATCACTATGCTATACACCAGAAACTAGCACAACATTGTAAATTACACTTTAATTTGTTAAGTTTCAGCAATAAAAAGTTTGTAAAAAGTTTCAGCAATAGACCAACCCCACACCCCACCAAAAAAAAAGAAAAACTATTAAGGAATTATCCCCTTCTTTACATAACATATCCACTTTTAAAGAAATAATATGGGCACTTGCTGAAGGCAGAACTTTTTTTTTTTTTAAGATAGTGGTTCCCAGCTTTTTCAAATATGAAACATTTTTTAACCAATCCATTTTTAGATTTTTAAATGGTTGACATTACAGAACTAAACTGAAATTTAACATTCCACTCTTACATTTTTTATCAACAAACAGAAATAAAATCTATGAGCCAAAAATCCAAAACAAAACTAAAAACAGGGAAAAGCTTATAAAACTAAATATGGGTCCCAACATTAACAGCTGAACAGAGAATGTGATTTTTCAATTCTTAGCAGATAACAAAGTTGTGTAGAAACTGAACACTTAAAAATTATTTAAAACCTGGAATCACTGACCAGAAATTAATTACACAGTTAGATCATGGGAAAACAGCAAAAAGGGGTAATGAGTGAACCTACACTGTTCTAGCTGCGCCCCCTGCCCTTCTCAGAGGAAAGCCTGGCATTGATTAGATATTGGGCCAGACTAATGCTGGCAGCAGAATCAATGTGTCTGTTTTCATATTCCAGCTGCACTTGGGACTGTCTCACATTGTAGGTATGAAATCAGTCTTTGTTGAATTAACCTGAAGAATCAGTCATACATAATTCTACCCCTATTATAAATTCTTAAAAAATTACAACATGATTATCTAAAGGGGGACAGTGACCACATACTTTATAAAAACAACAATGTTCTTATAATCCGTGAGGGAGACTGCATGCGTGGACTGTAGGTAGGAGTGCTTTACGGAAGCAGTGTGTTTAACAGAACCATGAAGTACCAGCAGATTCTGAACCACGGGAGATGAGAAGAAACTTTGAGTCTGGGAGCCAGAAGGGTAGTCAAGGACTAATAGTTTCCTTTTGCAAAGGGAGAGGACAGGGAGAGATTAAGGAGAGACAGGGCTAGATTGTAGAGAGTCTTGGGTACTTTGATAAAGAATTTCTGAGCTAAATGAAGAGACGTGGGAAAATTAAAATGTCAGCAGTGAGCCATGACAGCTACTCGATGACCTCAAACAGGAGAGGAGGAAATTTCTTAATCTCTTTCTAACGATGTCCTATATTTATTAAATGTCTCCTGATGTTCCTACGGTCAGATCTAACCAGGGATGGCAGATGAGTAATACTTACTGAGCACTTATTCTAAATGAGGCACTTTATGTACAATAACTCATTTAATCATCACTGGTGCTTCATGGTTGATGTTATCACCCTTGGCGTTTTACATGTTAGAAAACTGAAATTTAATGAGATGAAGTAAATCCCCGCAAGTCACTGAGCTAAGACATAATCCAGTGTCTGCCTTACTCTAAACCACTGTATTGAGCATGGGCTTAATTTGCTAAGACCTTTGCTTGTATTTGGAGAATCACTGGGCTTGGGGTCAGAAGACTTGGACTTAAGCTTAGGATCTGGTCCTGTCTCAGATGTGTACCCTTGAGAATCACATATTTAATTTGCTTGAATATATCTTCTCACTTGTAAAAATAGGACCATCTAATACCATTATTAAGTACCCTCTGCTAATAAAGATGTTCTGAAGATCAGATGTGACTATAAATGAGGTAAATTAAACTTCTAAAATATAAGAAGAGTTTTTTGAACAATATTAGGTCTGCCTAACAATTTAATTAATATCCTTTATGGTGAAATGGGTTGCATTTGAAGAAATCAGAGAACAAATGAATATTTGTCAAATCTTATAGAAGGAATTCCTTCTCCCCTCGTGAAGCTTACAGTTTAGTGGGAAAGACGTATCTTTTATGAGTAATCAATGACTAATATGAGCACATTCTGCATGATAGGCACTGACTATATGCTTTACAGGAATTATTTCATTTAATTATCAGGATTTCACCCAAAAGAATTTGAAATCTCTAGTAAGTGGTTATACAAGCCAGGCTAGATTTTATTTTGATATCATTTTCATTATCATTTCCCTTTTACAGCTGAAGAAACTAAGCTTTAGTGATGGTGATTAACTTCTCCCCCGCCAAAAAAAAAAAAAAAAAGAAAAAAAACTGGCACGTTTGCTTTGATAAGCATTAGATCACACTGTACCTCCTTTTTTGATTACTGAGGAAAAATTGTCGATGATGTTTCATATAAGGACTGTAGAAGAACGCCAAACCCAGCGGGATAGCGCCTATTTCTCTCGATTATAGCATCTATCATACTGTATTTTAACTGTGTTCACTTGTATAGCTTCCCGGTACTGTGATCTTTTTTGAGCTTAGGGACTTTATTTGACACATACTTGTACCCATAATTCCTGGTACAAAAAAACTATTTGATAAATACACTTCCAATGAATCAATAAACGAATGACTGAACTGAAGAACAACTTTGATGTCAAAAAGGAAAGCTATTTGCTGGTTAATTCTCTACATGTTATGTCTCCTAACGACAGTGAGACATCTGACATACTTACACCTTGTCTGCACGCCTATGTGAGATTTCGAGAACTTTGGTTTCATACAGTTCTCTCCCCAGCCCTGACCACGTGCTTCCTTCACCCATTCATTATGATTCCTAAACTCCCAAGGAAAAGTGAATATAATATTTATTTAATAATGCTTTATTTTAAAATATCCAAAGATGCAAATGTACTCCTCTAGGTAGACATTTTATTTTCACCTTCACAGGCATCATTTTTTCTCTCTTTAGAGATCCTGCTTAAAAATATTTATGTTCTGAAGTCTTCTTGATATTCATAGACATTTGCTACTAATATACTGATCTCTACATTTCCTTAATTTTGTGTTAGCCTTTTGCTTTCACTCTTTTTACTTTTTTTTTCTTACACATTTTACTCTTTTCCTTTCAGATTTTAAGCTTCTTGGTGCCGGGAACCGCATCATGTTCCTATTTTCCTAGAGTGATCACAATGCCTCGTATACAGGAAAATCCTTTTGAATGAATGGATGACAGTATGCCAAGTCATGAAGCAATTATGAGGTATAAGAAATAATTACTGTTACTGAAGAACTTGACTCAAAAGGGGAAGGCAGAGCCTAAATAGAAAGATAAGTAACAACACCAGAAAGCAGGGATTGTCAGCCAAAAAGAACAGCAATAGCTGGTGTTCAGGAAAGCATCGTGGACTCCTTATTTGTACTTAATGATTCCTATTAACCTCGATACCTCTTGTTTGAAGAACACCTTGATATATTTCACAGTGCCACGTGCCCATCCATACACACACAAAAACGTGCGGCATCACTTGGTAGGTAGGTAGGGAAGCTAAAATGTGACCTGACCATTCTCTTTCTCTCCCAGTGCCAGAAATAATAAATTCAGAAAAGAAATATTAAGTGAAGGAAAGGTAATACACTTGCATCTGCTACTAGTTATCAGCTTTTTGAAAGCTCCACAGAGGAAGGATTGTGCCTGACAGAGGATTTGGCACATAATACTTACTCAATCAATACTTTATTTTATTTTACTGAAGTCTAGTCAGTTTACAATGTTGTGTTAATTTCTGGTGTACAACATAATGTTTCAGTTATACATATACATATTATTGCTTTTTGTATACTTCTAAAGGAATGAATTGTTTAGCCACTATCAGATGATGAGTAGTCACTAGCTAGTTACAAAGCTCCTTTAAACAATAGAACAGCATGGTGCAAAATCCAAGTATTTAACTTTAACTCAAAAGAAAGCATTTTTGGTCCTTTACTAATATGTACTCATATTTTATTCAGTCCTTCCAGACATTTTTCTATGCACATACACAATATCTTTAAAAATAGAAAATAACGTCTTGCTATGTATTTTTTTTATTTTAAGAACGCTTTCGATGTATATATATCAAAAAGTATATATATACAGGAAAGTACACACATCATAATCATACAGCTTCATGAATTTTTACAAAGTGAAAACACTGGTAATTCAGAATCAAGATCAAGAAACAGAACTTCACCAAGAATGCCAGAAGTCCTCCTCAATCCCATTTATATCACTACCCTTCACACTGCATAATATCCACTATTCTATTCTGAATTCTAACACCAGTGTTTAGTTTTGCAATTTTTATAAATAGAATTATATAGTATATTTACTTTTGTTTTTGATTTTTACACTCAGAATTATGCTTGTGAGATACTTTCAGTGGTGTGCTGGTAAATCAGCTCTACCAACGAAGGGAAAAGCCCCAGTTTGTAGCATTTCCTAACTTCTGTGATGGAAATACTACCGCCATGGTAGATTTCAAGCTAATGACATGATGTAGCTGAAGGTGCGGTTGGAAGGAGATTGCCTCTTGTGAGTGGTAGGAACAGGCTCCAGCACATCACTAGACCATGTTTTCCCATGTAGCAATAATTCATTCATTCTCAGTGTTCTGGACTAACCAACTGTGCAGATACAGATCACCACGGTCCTCCTCTTGATGGACATCTAGAAATCTCCGGTTCTTCGCTGTTAGAAACTGTGCTTCTATGAGCATTTGGAGATAATATGTAATTATTTCTGTGAGTATACATCTAGAAGTCATAGGTATGTTTATGATTAGCTTTAGTAAATGAGTCCACTTTTTATGCACTACTCTTACCAGCAGTGTATACGAAATTGTAAATCTTCCACATGCTTGCCAACTAAATTGTATTTCCCCGACAGCTAATAAGACAGAGGAGCTTTTCCCAAGTTTCTTGCCCACTTGCATTCTCTGGAGTGACCGTTCAAGTGTTTTACTCAATTTTTACCTGGGGGCTCTGCCTTTTTCTTTTTGTTTCATAGGATTTTGTAAATAGGCATGCCTATGATTTTGTAACATGCTTATTTTACTCAATAATGCAGACTTTCACATTAGTACATACATTTTCTCCTTTGTTGTTTTTACTAGCTTTGTAATACTTTAAAGAATAGATGTGAAAACTCAAATATTTTTTTCTTAGGCATGTCAAAAATTTCTCTGTGTGTCTAATTCATGTAAGAGTTTAATATTTTGAATCAAAGCTGAAATCTGTCCTGGAGTGTAGCACCTGGAGTCTTGCCATGAATAAACATTTAAAAGGAAGGAGTGGCCCTTAAAGAAGTTGAAAAGTGGCAAGGTATTCTCCAGACCAATGAGGTAGGAAGGGCCCTGTCTATTCCATACACAGCAGAATCATCATAGAATATTAGTGATCTTAGTTTGATAAGAAGCAACGTGAGTGTGACTGTATGGAGTAAAGTGAAAATGGTTGGTATTTGTTTGGAATATAAAAGTAAGAACTCAGCCAGAAGCTAATTGAAAATAAATAATGGCAAAGGTCATAGTTTTGAAGGTCTGTAATGGGAATTCAGAGAAAAGATACATTATTAAGACCTAAAGGGAACTGAGTTAGCATGTGTCTAAAGAAATATCTTTTTCAAAGCTCTTGAGAAAATATGGGGAACCATAAACTGAAGATTCAATTAAATGCAATTTTATTGGGGAAATAGAAGAGTGGGGATTGGACAGATGTTCCATTGTTTCTTTCAAACTAGAAACTAAAAGCTAGAATCTCTGTTTTTTTGGTGTTTGCTTTAAATGATTGGAACCCTTTTACACTATTTGTAAGACTCAGAATAGTGCAGCCCCTATGGAAAATGGTATGAAAAATCCTCAAAAGTTTAAAAAGAACTACCATATGATTCAACAACCCCATGTCTGGGTATTTATCCAGAAGCAGGATCTTAAAGAGATATTAGTTCTTCTACATTCATTGCAACCCTATTCACAACAGCCAAGATGTAGAAACAAACTTAATATCCACCAGTCAATGAGTGGACTTTTAAAAACGTGGTTTATACACAAAATGGAATATTATTCAGCCTTTAAAAAGAAGGAAATCCTGGGGAGGGGATAAATTAGGAGTTTGGGGTTAGAAGATACAAGGTACCATATATAAAACAGAAAAACAACAAGGCCCTGCTGTAGGGCACAGGGAGCTAGATATCACTATGCTGTACACGAGGAACTAACACAACATTGTATATCAACTGTACTTCAATTAAAAAACAGAAGGAAATCCTACAGTATGTGATAACACTGATGAACCTTGAGGACTGTATGCTAAGTGAAATAAAGCAGTCACAGAAGGGAAAATTCTGCATACTTCCACTCACAGGAAATATCTAAAAATAGTCAAACTCATAGAAGCAGAGAATAAAATGGTGGTTGCAGGAAGTTGCTAATCAAGGGCTATAAAATTTTAATTATGCAAGATGAGTAAGTTGTAGTTATCTCTGCACAACACTGTGCCTATAGAGATCATGCACTGTAGATAACAATATTGTTTTGAACTCTTAAAAATCTATTTAAAGGGTAGTTCTCATATCAAATGTTCTTACCACAATTGAAAAAACAAACAAATTCAATGGTAATTTTAAAAAAGTACAGGATGCTGAAAGGCCCACAACATAACCAAAACAATGAATTTTAACTTTTTTAGTTTTTAAAAATGCTGAATCTAGATTTATTTAGAGTATTCACCTAATTAAAAAATTAACAATGACAAATATTATGAAAAAGACACAAACATTCACACATACAAACATGCCAAGTACATCTCAAAGTTGTGACTTTGAAATCATGCATACTTGATTTTAAATCTATTTTAGTTACTCACATATGCAATTATAGGTAAATTGTTCAGTTTTACCCTTTTCATAATCTCTATGAATTCCATAGAGAAGGCTCTTCTCAAAGCTACCAAGGCAGAGGTCAATCATCTTTGCTCCTCATTCTTTCTCTCTCTTTCTCTGTCTCTCTCTGTCTGTCTGTCTGTCTGTCTGTCTGTCTTTCTCTCTCATTAGTGGACTGGGCTGCACCTTGGCACTGTATGGCCATGAGTTATCTACATCTATAAAGGGCCTCTGTTTTTACCAAATAGGAATAATTTACAAAAGTGTGGGTTTCCATCAATATCAGAATTATTTACATCTATATAGGAAAATATTTTAAATAACATCAGAACCAAAAGAAAATTCAATCCAGTGATATAACTACCTGAGTGGGGTTGCAGAGTCTTGTAAGAAGAAGAATTAGGTAAAACCTAAACTCAAGCATGAAATCTGTGTGGGTTACGAGGTCTGCGAGACCACTGAGTGGGCTGGTGCAGTGATGACAAACAGGGCCTCCCACGCAGCGTGTCTCTGGTCAGTATCTCAGGTAAGTATGTAAACATCTAAGGGCGCAGCCTTGAGGACCCTTAGTGATGACACCAGTATTTCCTTTGTGTGAAAGCATATTTTTACCTCTAGAATATTCGTATTTAAACACAGAAATGCATAGGTAACCAAATTAAATACTTATTATTCCATTAATTATTTAGTATTTCAAAAATGGGATATGTGATATTTAAGACAATTTGGCCTATTTGATTAGCCTTGATTCTAATGTAAGCTGTATAATTGTGTAATTCAGTTAATCTTTTGGATTTTAAATTGAAATACTTACTAGATTTACATGTAATTTTACTGAAATATGGAAAAGGAGTTAAGATTCCTCATAATTATAAATTAAATTTTCTAGACTTATAAGAATTAATTTTAAGAACTTGATAAGGTTTGTCAGACAATTGAATTGCCTAAAAATATCATAATATATTAAATGTATAAATGATGTTTAAAATATCTAACAGTGTTTAATTAAGTGTGTAAAATAAGACTAAACTTATAAAAGGTCTCATTGTTATTGTTAAATTTTATTAGATTTATACATGAAATAAGATATATATGCTGAAATTAAGGAAGTTATGAAATAACAAGTTTTTTAAAAAAATTTTCAAACTTCATTCAACTGAATATCAACTATAAAAATTAAACTCTGCATAGTTTTTTCTATATAAAACCTTCCTTTAAAAACATTTAAAATGATTTTTAAAATATCACAATGCAGACAGTCAGAAAGTTTAGCAAAGTGAATTGCTAGTTCCCCAATGAACACTTTCTCTTCTGGACTAGATGACATCACTCCTTGCTCTATATAGTTCTTGAGGCTTGGAGGCTGGGACATCCAACATCAAGGCCCTGGCAGACTCAGTGTCTGTACATAGCAGCTGATCTGGGGACATAACCCAGAAACTTTGCCACATGATGAGGACGGATAGTACTTGACATAAAATAACACTTATTCTTGGATGAATTGCAAAGCATACAGATAATTCCAGATGAAGTAAATTAAACCCATTTTATAGATGGGAAAAAAAAATCACTCTTCTCATGCTGTCTGACATCCCTTCTCCGTCTCCTTTGCCAGCTCCTCCTTTACCAACCCTTTAAATGCTGGAGTGTCTTAAGGCTCTGCCTTTGGCCCTGTGCTCTCTTCTTTCTGTAGCATCTCTTGAGATGGTTTCAGACTCTCAGTACCATCCACGATCTGGTGGAAAATGGCTAGAGTTTCACCAAACACATTTCCGTTTCCTAAGCATACAGCTAAACTACAAGTTTCAGTCTCCCTCAAAGCTAGTTAGGTCCACATCACTGTGTAAGAGCTAATAAAATATGGGAGGAAGTGATACCTGTCACTGCCAAGCCTAGCCCTTAAAAACTTCCTACACAATCCTCTGCTCTCTTTCTTCCCCTCAGTCATTTGGCTGAATAGGCAGGATCCAGCAGAACTATCAGAGGCTCCAGGGAATGGTATAGCCTCAAGATGGAAAGAACATTGATTTCTGAATCATTGCTTGGAGGAGTGACCAGCAATCAAGAATACCCACTTGACAGAGAGGGTATAGCTTAGTGATAAGATGCACGCTTAGCACGCCCGAGGTCCTGGGTTCCGTCCTCAGTACCTCCATTTAAATAAACAAATAAACAAACAAACCTAATTACCTCACCTCCTCAAAAAAGAGAGCAAAATAAATAAAATATTTTTAAAAAAAGAATACCCAATTGGACTTTATAGAGGTGAAATAAACTTCTATTATTTTAATCCAAATGGATTTGTTTGTCCCAGAAGCTGGTGTCAGTAAATATCACTGATCTTGATAGAATTCTCCATTTTGTCATGTTGATTATCAGCCTAGACTTCACTCCTGAGATCCAGAATTAAGTATCTCATGGCCTAATTGAGATCTCCACCTGGAATTCTGTTAAGCCATTCAAATGTCACATGGTCAAAGAGAAGCTGGCTGCTACCCACCTGTATTTGTCAATGTTCTACAGAGACAGAACCAATGGACCGGATATGCATTAGGGGAGATTTATTATAGGACTTGTCTCACATGGTCTCGGAGGCCAAGAGGCCCCACAGTCTGCTGTCTGAAAGCTGGAGAACTAGCAGGGCTGCTGGTACAGTTCAGTCCTAGTCTGAAGGCCCGAGAGGGGGCACGCTGGGGGTGACCTGGTGTTAAGTCTTCATGTTCAAAGGCCCAGGAACCACTTGCTCTGATGTCAGAGGGCAGGAAAAGAGGAATGACCCAGTCCAAGAAGAGAGAGAGGAAATTCTTCTTTCTTTTACCTGTTTGTTCTATTAGGGCCCTGATCACCTTGGCAAAGGTGAACCTTCTTTCCTCAGTTTACTGAATCCCTCACAGATACACCCAGAAATAACTCTACCAGCTCTTGGGGCATCCCTTCGCCCAGCCCAGTTGACACATGAAAGTGACAGTCAACCCCCACAACAACACTTTTACTCTCCACTCCCCAGCACCACCCCGACCTCCAGCCAGACTTCCCTGTCTGCCTTATCTGAATAAATGACATCATCCTCCATTGCTGCTCAGGATAAAAGCCCAAGTCACTCTTTATCCATTTACTTATGAAATATTTATTGAGCGTCTCCTGTGGGTCAGGAACTCTGCCAGGGGCAGCGGATACAACATTAAACAAAGCAGACCTTGTTCCTTTTCTCTCTTTCAGGTGTACGCAACCACCACGGGTGTCCTCCTGAAAAATAAAACAGTCATATCTCTCTCTGGCTTGAAAATCTTTGCCTTTACTCCCCTCCCTCACCTACAACATAAAGTTAAATTTTTTCATCAAGATATTCACATTTTCCCCAAACCTTATACAAATCTATTCTTGTAGTAGACATCTACCTTGAAAACCTCTGGGCACAGTTAATTGAAGAAAGACAAGATACCTGATTGAGCTTCGAGGAAAGTCTTTTGCTGAGGGGTTGAACTTCAAAGTGGCTGGAAGTGTTACATACGTGGACACTCAGCTACTGCCTATCACGTGGACACAACAGAGAACCAGGATTAACTAGGAAGCAGAATAAAGCACGTGTCCAGACAGGAGCAGAGACAGTATTAGCAATGGAGTCGTCCCTTAATTCCTGACCTTCCAGATCTTGATTCCAGGGTTTCTTGAGACCCAGTATCATTCCCTCCCTTGGGTTTTGTGAGACACTCTTGTGTCCTTATAATAAACCCCTCTTGCCCTCTCTCCCTTTTACTTGAAGGAACTGGAGTTAATTTTACTTGCAGCTTGAATAATTAAGCTCTCCAGACTCATCTCTCAGTCGGCACGTCTCCCCTATTCCCTGCTCCCATCACCTGTCACAAAAACTTGAGCCCCAAATGGTTTCTGAAACATTCTTGGCTGTTTTGTGGCATCAGGCTTTTGTAAAATCTGCCCTTTGCCTGGTTGTTCCTTGCTCCTGGGGAGATATATATATTCATGGATAGTTCAAATGAAAAAGTTCCTCCCATTGGACAGAAATGTGGATGACCTGGCACTTCTGATATACCAGCATTGAATATCTTCCTTTGATTGAAGCGTTTTATAATTATTGTTGGTTACCCATTTTATGGCCCATACACAACATGTTAGGGAAGTGTGGTTAGTTAACACATCTTCCGTATATTCTTGTTTATTTTTCATTCTGTTGTACTCTGTGAATCTCTTATAAATCAACTTCAAATCCTTTTTTGGACTAACTCTAGAAATGTGTCACTTCTATGCTCCAGTCAAATTTATATGTGCCTGTTATAGGTTGAATGTGTCTCCCCAAATTTTATATATTGAAGTCCTAACCTCCAGTATCTCAGAATGTGACCTTGTTTGGAGAGAGGGTCTTTACAGAGAAAATCAAGTTTAACTGGAGCCATTAGAGATGGCCCTAATCCAATATGCCTGGAGTCCTTGTGAAAAGGGGATATTTGGACACAGACATTCACAGAGGGGGAAGGCCTCATGAAGAAGAAGAGGGAGATCAGGGAGCTGCTTCTATGTGCCAAGGGCGCCAGTGATTACCAGCAACAGAAGCTGGAGCAGGAGCATGCAATGCGATTTTCTCTCACAGCCCTCAGTAGGAACCAATCTTGCCGGCATTTTCATTTTGGACTTCTAGCCTCCAGAACTGTGTCAGCAAATTTCTGTCGTTTAAGCCACCCAGTTGTTAAACTTGGTTATACCAGACCTAAGTGTCTCTACTCAAACAATTGTCTTGTTAGCTGCAGATTTTTTTCTTTGGCATTTCTCTTCCGTACTGGAGTATGCCTTTATCAAGGGAAGAAAACTTACCGATCACATACTTTGTGGTACTATCGTAAGGGATACAAAATATAAGACATGATTCCTGCCTTCAGATGTAAAATTTATTAATCAAATATTTGTTGAGTGCCAGCTGTAACTATGTAACAGGCACTCAGTCAGGATATGGATTGAGATGGTGATCCCTACTCTGACGGAGCAAATGGTTTGGAAGATGGCAGTAGGGTGGAGCATTAAGAACATACACAAAGATAAAATAATCACACATTAGGATAAGTAGTTTGAAGGAAAAGAAGGCCAATCATCTTTTTACAGCAGTAATTTCAGTACATACAATATGTGCTAATTGCCAAGTAGGAAAGAAACAGCTGTGTATAAAGAAGAGGGCACAGTGATCACCCTTGGCCGTGAGATGGTCTGGGAGGGCCTCCAAGGGCTGGCATTTGAGCTCAGCTTACAAAGAGCAGTTGATTTTGTTAGAGAGTAGGGGGAGACACCATGAGAGCCCATTTACACGTGATGTACACTCGTTTACTCTTGATTCCAAAGAGGGGAATAAGCAAGGACCTCTGGATCACCAATAGCCCATTTGTCTGGAGTACACAGAAGTCAAGTTAGTACGATGATATGGCAATAATAGCTATTATTATTGTTTTAATGCAAGCGCCAGGAACTGAAATCAAGATTTACACTATTTTATTCACATTTTTTGGAGGTGACCCATAGTTGTCCCAATTTACAGATGAGGATGTTGAAGTTTGCTCAAGCATTGCTTCAATCTCATGTTATTATACCAGACTGATACCTGGGGATAACTGTGAACTGGAAGGAGGTTTCTGACTCTACAAATTCTGTTCTTCCCACAAAAGAGACTGTCCCCCCAAGCACCAGACAGATTGCAGGCAGATTCTAGAGTGCTTTGTATTCATAGCTAAAGAGTATAAAGTTTACTTTAGAGTAAACAATGGGAGAAATAGAACTTTGGCAAAGTAGTTATGTGACCTGAATTGTGTTTTAGGATATACGTGCTGAAACATTGAAGCAGGAAGAAATTGGGAGAGGTAGACTCCCTCAGCACTTAATAAAAGGAAGATTCTGATGAGAAATACAGCTGTATTGTCAGGACGGCTTAGTGTGCACAAGAAGCATCTGAGGTTCCTGTTAATAATTCCTATTTCCAGGCACGACTGCAGGGGAGTGTTTAAAGTGAGGAGGCTTGAGACATATTCTGTTATCACTTAGCCAAAAGATTAGGGAAGCAGTGTGAGCCAAACTTCCTTCTTCACAGCAAGCCTGTGGCCTGCAGGGACCAGAACTCATTCATCTTTTCATTCCTTTTCCCCCTAGGACCCGGGGTCTTGCTTATAACAAGCATGAGGATTGAATTGAATTGAACCGTCAGAATGAAAGACTCTTATCAAAGAAGAATCATTAGGATCGCATGAAATGAAAAAGAGAACGCGCTCGAGAAAACACAGTTTTTAAGTCTGGGAGAAAGAACATGTGCGGTACAGGGATGGTTACATGTGACCGACAACAAAAAAAAGATTAAAGTGAAATCTCTAGCCAATTATATTTGAGTGATCTGTTGCTGAGGGTGCATGATTAAGTTCCTAGCAGGTTATTTTGTCCGTTGGGTACTTTTCCTCTACAGACTCTGAAAGCAATTTGAAGACTGTCACTATTAGGAGACAATATAAAGCACCACTTGACTAGAGCCTCCCTCTCTGGACACGTGCAGGCAGTGTTCTTTCTGCTGAATGCCGCGGAGGGGAAGCAGAGAACAGCTTTTCCCACTGAAATAGCAGGAAGATATGTAGGGAAGCACAATGTGGTTTTCTGAGTTGGAAATTGACTAGAGGACAGGGATGTGAATGCCTGTCTTCTTTGAAGCACAGTGGATTCCAAAATACACGGAGTGAAACGTTCAAATAAACGGCAAGATCAAATAATGCTAAATTCATTATTTAAGAAGTCCTCATGTAGCTGGCATTCCAATAAATATCTGTTGAAAGAAAAACAACCATAACAAACTTAGGGAATACGTGCTTTCAAGGAGCTGCTGGTTTGTTCCCTATCTCTTCTGTCGCTGGACCTAGATGTGAGAGTTTGTCCTTCTTTCTCCTGGTTGACACTTCCAGATCATTTTCCTTTTGTCCTCCTTCAAAATCCCCCAGCATAATGCTCAATGTTACTAGATTACGTTACTCATTATTCTTCCTTCTGGCTTCAAAATTTTATCATGTGTGAATTAATATCAGTCTTTATAATGCTCCGTCATAAATCTTGATAAATGTCCACTGATTAAATTTCCAAAACCCTGACCTCTCTTTCAGAAAACTTTCATCCTTCTTCAGCTACGCAGGTGCTTGGTTGTACCCTAGAGCAGTCAGCGGATATCTCCTCTGGACCACCACATCAACTAGCCTGTCCTATCAGCCCACACACATTCTCTCATCCTTCACGCTGCTATGAGTGAATGGACCATGGTTCTGTCTGCTAACATTTGTGCACTGGGGCTTACCCCTTTCACTTTAGCAATTGGACTTTCTTCTTTAAGCAGTTTTTCTCTGTCTCAACCAGATCATCACATGCAAAGATAATCATGCAAACATACTATGGTATCTTCTTTTTTTAAATAGCCCCCTTCTTTAAATAACTTCCAACTCTCACCTGATTCCTCTGTTTCCCTATACGTCAAAATTCCTTGGAAGTGATTTCTTGTATTCACTCTGTCTCCTTTCTCTCCTCCAGTTCTCACTTGAATTTACTTCAGAAGGTCTCCACAATAAAAAAGTAACTCTTCTCAAGATTACCCATGACGTCCATAGTGCTAGATTCAATGGTAAACTCTCAGTTTTAATCTCAACTAACTCCTCAGTAGCTTAGATGCCATGGATAACTCCTGAAATACTTCATCCACTTGGCTTCTGGAAGCTACTCTCTCAGCTCTATTCCCTTTGGATTTTCCTTGTAGCTCCCTTTGTTGATTCTTCTCATCTCTCCACTGGGGTTCAGTCCTAAATCCATTCTCTTCTCTATCAACACTCATTCCCAACGTGAGATGTCACCCAATCTTACACCTTTAACTATCATGCTGATGATGTGCAAATGTTCTTTCCCACAAACTCAAGATTCTATCCGACTGCTACTGGACATCCTCATTTGCACAGTTAATAGACATCTCACATTTAATATATTCCAAGCTGGACTCTTGATACCCAGCTCCTCCGAACCTGATCTTCCTGCACATTTCCTGATCTCATTTAACGTCAGCGTCTTTCAGTTACTTCAACTACTTAAGAGTCACCCCTCCCCATTGACTTCACTCTTTTTCTCATCCGTCCATCAATCAATCCTGTTTATTATGCCTTCAAAGTGTATAAATAATCTGGTTATTCCTCTCCCAATGCTACCTCTTCTCCAGATGGCCCTCTGTCTCCCGGGTAAATACAATACTCCCCTTTAGGTTTCCCTGATTCAGCACTTGCTTCCCTCTTGTGGTCTGTTCTGAACACAGCAGCTAGGTCAGATTGGGTAATGCCACCCTTAAACCCTAAACTCTGCAGTGGTTTCCCCCGTCCTCCTCGCAGTGGCCAACAGCCCTGGGTGAACTGGCCCCCATTTGTTTTTCAGACCTGATTTCTTTTACTCTTTCCAGGCTTTGTTCATTAGCCACACTTCCCTTCTTGGTGTTCTTCACACTTAACCTATGCTCCCAACACAGAGTTTTACTCTTACTGTTCCCTCTGCTTGGAGCACTTTTCCCCAGATACCCCCGTGTCTCCCTCCATTTTAGCTTTCAGGTCTTTGCTAAAATGTCAGTTTCTCAGAGAGGCTTTCCCTGACCGCCATACTTAAAATTATACCCCTCCCAGAACTGTCTATCCTCCATCTCTGATGAATTTTTCCTAATAATATTTATACCCATTGGACTTACTGTATCTTATGTATTGACTGGTCTCCCCTCCAGAACGCAAGTACATTGAGGGCATGTTTTATTTCTAGCACCACGGAGAATATCGGCACTCCACAAATGACTCTGGACTGTTTCAGACAACTCTGGTTTCTGTCCCCCAGCTCCTCTACTTACCAGATATAGAAATAAGAAATATTGAGAATACTAGGAACACCCCTGTGTTATTGACCAGAAGCAGCGACATACCCTTTTTCTCTACAAGGACCAAGTTGACCAATACCAAAGAAATATCAGTGACAGTCGTAGTCATGACATGAAATTTAATAAAAAAAATCTATTTAGATGCTAGATGCATTTTGTTACATCTGAGAGAATGAATTGAAACCTTTTGCTTTTCAAGGTAGGTGGCCTTCCCAACCCTTTAAAAATTAAATTAAAAAGGTCTCATTTCTCGGAAGACTTCTTGACTTCCCAGTCAGTCACTCTTTCTTCAGCATCCCTTCCTTGGCATATTTTATATATATCTTCATTTTAGCTCTTATCACATTGTATTATAGTTCTTTGTAATGAGTTTATTTCCCAGGTAGGCAGTGAGGTTCCTGAAAAAAAGGGGTAATAGATACCTATCTTTGCACCCTCATTTGCTAGAACAATTTCTGTCTTGTAAATTAAAAGTCTTTGTTGAGTAGATTTTGTAATTTGGGTTCAAATGGCACAATATTGGCAATAATTCACTGTCATTACAAAACAAAAATTACCATAACACGCAGCCTTGTTTGTAGACATATTAATGAGGAAGGGAACCATGAAAGAGTATCTTCAAAAATTATAACATAGCCTCCAAGCTTTGGATTTAATAAACTCTAGAAAATGTTAATAAATGTTAGTGCAAGGGTACTTTATTTTTACCATCCCTACATTTTGCATTACCCTGAGTCAGACACCAGATGTCACTAGGAGACTGTGGTCCATGTGATTCTTTCCGTAAACAAGAAGGAAACAAAGACTTGATGTTGAAAGATGGAGCAAAATCTATTTCCTTGTAGAAACCCTTTTGAATGTTAAGCCTAGTAGCTCTCATACTTTATTTTTGACCTGACTTTGACATAACCTAGTGTGGAAGAAAGATCACTGGACTGGGAACCCAAGAAATCCTGCGTTTTATCTCCAACTCTGACATTTTCTAATTTTTTGACTGTCTGGTAAGTTTCTTCACCTTTCTGGCCTCTGAAAGGTTTCCTTATCTGAAAATAAGGGAAGCAAAAGATGACAATCCCCATAAACCCTCCAGCTCTAATGATTTTGTTCCCTCTTCCTGCTAACTCCTGAGGTAGTAGCGAGGAGCTCCTCGCCTCCAGGGGTGCCGGGAAGTCAGCTCACGTGAGAATTCTGGGAGCCTATTACCCACGCGGCTTTCTTCCAGATGCAGGCTCCCCTGGGTTGTGACCTCCTGTGAGGATCGAAATCCCTTTTTTTTTTTCTCACTTCTGTACAACCCCCAGATGTTTGTTGGACATGCTGTATGAAATCTCTTTCTCGTCTAGAGAAAGCTCCATTTTTGTTATAAAAACCTTACACAAAATTTGTTTAAGATGTTGTGTAAATATGCTACTTTTAGCAACAGTCATTGGTGGTGGGCGGGGCGGGTTTCACTCTTACTGGGAAATGACTTATTTATCTGAGGTATTTGTGAATTCTCTCTCTTGGTCACCAGTTCTGCATACTGCCCACCTATTCACCTACCTAAAACAGACACAATTTAATCTTTTATTCGGGGTATTCCCTGGCAGCCTGCAATCATAAACCACTCGCAAAAGACTCAGACGCTGTTGTTGTATGAGTGCTCCATGCATCTCTTTTTGGGAATATTTATGCATCAGCTGATACTTGTGTTGCATATAGTTGGATATGTTTCATTCTATGGTTATAATGCTTTCAGACTCAAAGCATTCCTTTGTAATTCTTTTACCATGGGTTATGCCACACGGTCGTACTTTTGAGAATCACCCAAATTAGATGGAGCCCTGAACACTTAGGGCTACGATTCCAGTACCCAAATTTTGTCGACCAAGTTCAAAAATGTTTTTGTAGAATTTGTTTATTCTTGGAACACATGTTGATTGAGTGTTTACTAAGCATATCACCGTTGATGGGCTGGGATTTGAAAGCAAGTAACACAGTGTATATGCTGCACTGGAGCTATGCCAGCGAGCAGTGGGGGCTGGCGGAAGGCAAGCTGTCTGGGGGAACCAGAGAAGGCTTCACAAACGGCTGACAAACTTACCCTTGAGCTGACATTCAAAGAAAGTCAGAAGGTTTGGATGGGAGGTTGGGAGGCTGCTTCAGGCAGAGGGGGCAGCAGAGGCAAAGAAACAGAGGTACGAGGCTGCATATTAAACTGGAGAACTGCCCGTGCAAGGTCTGTGCTTCTTGGTTAGTAAGGGAGAGGGGTGATATGCCGGGAGGTGAGACTAAACTAGCATCCCTTATTGATTTCTGTTTGAAATGTACAAAATCCTTTCTTGCCTCTCCTTCTTTATGTATTTTGGTACTTCTCAAGGGTCAGTTGAGGTGTTTCTTAGAGAAATGTTCTTCCTGAGCTTCGTTTCAGTGACTCATTGCTATTCTTATATGTTGGTTACCACGTACATGGACTCTTGCCTCCGCTAGACAGTGAGTTTCCCTGGGCCATGTCTGTACTTAGCAGTCACATTGAGTTGTTATCATATGGATGATGGGAGGAAGAAAATGAAAAAAAGAATGGCAGGAGGGAGGCAACCCTGGAGAATTCTACCTACTGTACCTACTTGGCAGCATCATATAAGATAAAGTATGTAAAACACCGCACAGTTTAAGGAAACATCTTTATCACAGCCCTCATTTGAAAAAATGCAGGGTTCCAGGTCCCTGAGATGAGTAGTTGTGCCTTGTTCTGCCTGACAGCCTAGGACTGATCTACTTGCAGAATTTTAGTGCTCTGGTTGCTATAAACAGTATCACATGGCCTCGTGCAAAGTACAGTGCCCATTTCATGGTTTTAGGGAGGCACACTTGCCAAAGTTGAGAGTCTAACTGAAAACTTAGCAGTCCTGTGTGGTGTCTTACGGTTTGCATGTAGAAAGAAATGCATAAGAGGTTAGTGATATGGAGTTCGATTATCATAAACTTCCATGAGTGTTTCATATTGAGAGTTATTCATCTGAAGTCTTATTTAGTCTTTCTACCCACTATTCTTTAAAAACTGATATGATTTAAAGATACTACGGTATCTTTACCGTCCTCTTTCATTCTTGTATCTGCAATTAAAGCAAGATGCACTAGCGATGTTTTCATTTGTTAATGCCAAATCTCACTTTCAAATGTCAACTGTCTTTGGACTTTTTTCCTCAAATTATACTTTATGGCTTCAAGAAAACATAGAGGCCACCAAATACTCATTCTTTACAGCTGAGAAAATTAAACTCCAGAGAATTTTAGTGATTTATACAAACGTCCATGGTGTTAGTGGAAGAATGCTGAATCTTCTGGTTTATACACCTTTTCAGCTAAATCACATTATCCTTGAAAGTCGAGTCATTTAAAAACAATTGGCTTAGTTCACAAAATTTGCAAAAAGTAAGAAGTTACTTAATGTAATAAATATCACTTGTTTATATTGTTATATTTTATTGTGTCTGTAATAATTTATCAGATCATTATAAACTTACATACTTTACCAAGTAATTCCACCTTAATCATTTTGTTGTGTCTTATTCATACTCATTTGAAGAACACAGGGTAGATATAATCTCAGATGATCACATTGAGGTTCAAAGAGTTTGTGGCCTTGCTCAATATCTCACAGCTAGTAAGAGTAGGTACCAATATTCAAACGCAGGTCTTCTGACTCCAAGCCTACTCCAATCCACCAAAGGTCTCATTTAAATCAAAACATTTGCTTCCTACAGGAAGTAAACTTGAAGAAATAGATTAGTCAGTTTTAAGCTATTTCTTTGCTTGGAAGTAGAGGTAATCATTTGCATTTTACTCAAAGCACTAACTGTTGCACAGTGAAACTAGACACTTCTGTGTCTCCTAAGTTGGAAATTCAGTATTTAATTTGAAGTATTGTTAACTCTTAAGACATCAGACACAGTCATGTTTACGCATAGTTTTGTAAGCTTTGTGCGGAGTTAGGTGGAACATAATTGTTTTTAGATTCTCTGGATTGATGCCTCCATCCATCAAAGCAGATAACTGAGGAATCCTGCTGTACATGTCATACGCATGGACTTCCTCAAATTATCAACACGGTGACTAACTTGGCTTTCTTACCTTGGAAATCTCTTAGTTCTTTTACAAGACTGCAATGTTACAACTTCCAGAGGAAAATGTAATTTTAATCATTTTGTATTTTTATTAAGAAACAATGATTATTATTAAATGTTGATTCTATTTCTATTGTGTTATGGTTAAAATACCATATGGTGACTATTTAATTATATGCTACTTCCTCTTAGAAAGTCTTGAAGGTGAGATCACATGTGCAGTAGATTAATAAAATATAGGTAGATATAAAAAGATCAACTGGTTGGAGAATGATTCACAATGCTTGAAAAAAATAGAAGAAAGAATGAAATTTTCCCCCAATTCAGGCATTACTTATTCTTTTACAATAGAATTCTAGATCAAGAAGATTCATGGAATTTATATTATTGAATACTATTTTTTTAAGCTGAGGAGACTACAGTAAGTGTTTTGCCGAAAATCCCACAGTCAGTTGGTAGCAGCACCAAAACCAGAACATAAGTTATTTTCAACCATGTGCCATAATCTCCCCAAAATTGGACTTCATGAATAGCATACCACTTAATAATTTAATTTCATATTAATTTCTCATTTGTAACCTTCCAAATATATATGACAAAAATGCCAAAATTCTGAAAGATACATTTATGATCAAAATTTTATTTTCCCCTTTTATACAGCATCTAGTGTTTGCTCATCCAATGTGCATTGCAGATAACTGTCATGAATATTGTAACCCACTGATAAAAGTTGCTGAATTCTCATTTCAAACAAGGTGGAGGAACCACGCGAGTGTCTCCTCACACCGTGGCTGGATTATTGACTTGTACACCTCTGAGCCCTCCTCCCCACCCTAGTCATTCCCTGCCGCCGTGTCCGAAGCCCCTCCAACCCAGCAGACAAGACCGTCTTCTTAAATACAGTCTTGTAAGTTCTCAGAACAAAATCCTCAGTAATTCATTTAAAACAAATACTTACAAATCTAAACTTCTCTAACAAGGTTCTACAAAACCCACCACTATTTATGAATATTGTGGTGGAGAGGGGAGGTATGTAAGAGGTAGTTTTTTACAATGTTAAGCTGTGAGGGCATTAGAGCTGTTTGGGAGGTTCGACCCTAATACTGAAGTCAGAGGCATAATCCATGAGGACAAAGGGCCGTCAGAAGCAGCGGAGGCAAGAAGCAGTCTTTTCCTCCAAGAAGAAGCTAGAGCTGTCAGAACACTCCTCTCAGAGGAAAAAGGCACAGGTGGAGGGTCCCAAGAGCTTATTTCCCTATGGCAACCTGGCCACCTGGCGGCTCCTGGGGACTGGGACCCAGCCGCCTTAGTCAGATGAGGCTGCCCCAGGCAAAGTGCACACTTTGCCTTCCTTCTTAATCTCCAGAGTTTTCCTGAACAAGTTTCACTGAATTCTTGATCGGTAGCAGTTTTAGTCTGTTTGAAAAAGGTCTCTTGATCCACATATTTCTTAGTGCATCATTGAATAGAAGGCACCCTACTTCAGTCTTCTACTATGAGAACAAGCATACCCTTTTTAGGGACTCAGAATGATTCTTTGAACAAGTCAAAAAAGACAGATGATACCTGAGGCCGGGAACACAGTGCAAGCGTGGCAGGGACAGATTGGTCAGCATGAGCACATTGTGGCATTCTGAACTAAACTGAAGAGGGTCTCTGTTCAAAGGCACTTTAGGGGTTATACATGACATTCAATTATCATGTAAAAGGAATGTATTAACACTTTTGTTAATAATTATTTTTATCTAAAATTTAAGTAATTAAAATGTAATTTACGTTTATTAATATTTACTACCATACATTAACATGTATGTATATATTAATATTGCATATATTAATATATACTTCCAACGTATGAATGTATATGGATGAATATACACATTCATTGAATATATTCATTGTTCACATATTGGAAGTACACGCTCCACAATTTTCATCAGTCGGTTGAAGCATTAGGGAAATTTGAAGACCACTGCTCTGGACCTTCTCCTCATGTGCTTATGAAATTTGTGGAACTATTCACTTCAGTATTTTGGAATGACACAAGTAGAGTAGAGATGAGTTTGTTTATCCTCCCGGAATAGCTAGAAATGTGGTTGTAAAGACAGTGTGGGTTTGCCATAACTAGTGAAACTGAGGGGCAAAGACAGGACGCTAAAATGCCATGCGTTTCTTCCAGAATGTTGTCAATAGACAACAATACTGGCAACAAAGGGGAGACTAAGACTGGGACAGCTTTGCTAAGTTGCTTAAGGTAACAGACCTTATTACAAGCAAAGCAAGCATTTGAATTCAGGTCTATTTGTCTTCAAATCCCGCCTCTTGCTTCAAGAACTTGCTGCATCTGTCCTTTTGTTTACATTATTCTCATGACATGATGACTTTTTCCCTGTCCTTTCCTGTATCCAACTTCTTCCTTTCCTTCAAGACTCAGCCCTTGTTCACCATGCAGCCTTTAGTGATGATTCCAGTGCTTATTACTCAGTCTCTTTTCCAAACTCCTGATGTTTATTTATTGAGGGTTTACTCTGTGTTGTCTATGCAAGCATTTAACATCGTCTCCTCACACAACACTGTGAGTTGTTGAGATACACAGAATAATGGCTCCCAAAGACATTCCCCCCCAATCCCTGGAGCCTGTGAATCTATTACATGCAAATTAAGGAGATGACGCTTAAAGTAGGGGGAATATCCTGGACTATTTGGCTGGGCTCAATCTAATTGCATGAAATTTCCAAAGTGTTCAGAGAGCCTATTTGAATTTTGCTTGTAATTTCTCTTTCTTTTGATGGGTTCAAGGGCTGCAGATGGAAAATTGTATAAATAACCCCACTTTGGTTAGTGTTTTATTATGCATGTATCATATAATAAAGGAGGGTGCAATATAATACACCAGGCAGTATTCTTATACGATGCATGTGGCAGGCACTACGGGGATAGGGGTATGTTAGCACTCTTAAACAAAACCCACACATTTCAGCTGAGAGGATTATGTAGGCAGTTGATGAGTACCTTCCCTTCTTTCCTCCCTGTCTCTGCAGCCTTGCTGCCAAGTTCCTGGCCTGTGATTTAATTTATGGAGTCTCAGAACAAAGGGAGGCTCTGGTCTTTTTTCTTTCTTCTTTTTAAAATCACCGAACCCATCTTCCTGGTACCTGTAAGTTCTCAACTCCTGACCTTCATACTTGTCCTTTGATCCCTGCACATCCTGCCTTCCAGGAATTCACTGGCCACAAGGTCGCCTTCTGCTATTTTCCAGTAATCTTATGTGCCCTTAAAATTTGTGGTCCAGAAACCAAACCCTCTTAAGTGTCACCACTTAAGAAAATGGCTTCTTTTATTCTCATTGTTGTAATCTTTTCTTTTTTTTTCCTCTTCCATTTTGTACTTTTAATGAAAAGAGTCTCCTTTAATTCCCTTTGGAACATTTCTTCTCACCAACTCTTCAAAAGCCTCTCTTTCCTATAGTACAACTTTATTAGATATTTATATATGTTTTTCCTGGGAGTACTGCAGCACAAAGTTAGGTTTTTATTATATTCAGTTTCTGTTGGTAATTGTTTTATCTACTTTTACCAGGGTTTTATGCCACAAAAATTAGAAACACTAAGCTAGCATTGTTGTTAACTCTAAGAACTCCAAGCTAGCGTTGGAATGGGTGATAGGCTTAGATTCAGTGAAGAGGAATTTAGACAACACATGCCTTTGATGCAGTGGTGAGCACCTGTCCCTCTGTACAGGCAGGAAGTGGAATCCTCATGCCCCTAAGTCAAAGTCCACATTTAAATCCCAACACTCAGCTCCCTACGGTGCATGCGGACGTCCTTGCCCTTTGAACACAGTACATCCCATAATAGTTGTTTTGCAGTGAATGCACATTTCCTGGGGAATTGAGGTTGCTGGCTACCCTTCTAATGCCCTACACTGTACTTCTACAATAAGTCCATCTTCATGACCAAAGCTGTTGCTTTTTGTTTCCAGTGTCCAAGCACAGGCAGGACCGTAAGTCATCAGGATAACATCCTAACAGTTTCTCTATTTCTTCCCGTCGGCATTATATCCCAGCAGGCTAAATTTTATCTGCTATTTCATCTGATCTTTGGCAAATCCATTCGACAAAAGGTGTATCTCGACATCAGCCAAGCACAAGCAATCAAACTGAGACTTATGGTCTTCATTCTATTTCACCCCTCGATACAACCATTTCAGCCAGACTGAATACTGTGAGCGAATGCCGGCTTGTGTTCTGTTTGCTCACTGCTGTCTCAGTTATCTACCATTTAGGATTCATTCGATTATCTTTTGCTCGTTTCCCCTCTTCACCTGTATGCAGCCTATGTTTCCCTTGCCTTTCTTTCTCTCAGCCCATTTCCTGATAACAGCTCCACAAATATTCTCCTTCCAATTGCCATGGGTAAATCTATGCTCCTGCTCCTGTTCCATGGATAAGCAATGCAAGGGGCACCTGCTACTGAGCTCAGGTGCTGCTGATACGCTGGAGTCCAGGAGGCACCAAACTGGTGCTCACGATGATCTTCAAAGCCAGTGACCTGAAGTTGGGCTGCATTTCTCACAGAGAAGTGTGGAGAGTACCTCCCTCTCAATTTTAGTATGACTGTTCCACATGACTATAAAACCTTTGTTTGTACTGCAATAATTTACAACGTTTATAGTAAAAAGAGCTCTTTTAGTGTTTTACATACACTTTCCACTTCCCCCATGACTTCTTAGCCAATTATGAGTCCACAGGACATTGAATAGGAGATGAATCTGAGAGTGAAACTAACCTAAGGGTAGACAGCTAACACTCAAAATGTTTCTTGATGGAGTTAAATTCTTTTTTTTTTAATCTTAATTTTTAAATTTTCATCTTGAAAAATTTCAAGCATACATCAAAGCAAAGAAAATAGCACAATAAATCCACTATCCTTATCTCCTAGATTGAACCATCATCAACATTTTTTCCCCTTTGTTAAAGTATTTTATTGTTTTTGTTGTTGTTGTTGTTGGGGGAGTTAAATTCTGTTAACAGTGGGAAAAACCTGTTTGCTTAGGTATCTTCTTTATGGTAGGTTTCAGTCTAGCCCCACTCCTGGGGGACATTAGCTGAGAGTCATGAACTGGAAGGCAGGAGCAGAGCAGGGAAGAGATCTGGATGGAAAGTGGAGGAAGTCATAAGGGCCTGAGAAGAGGGACGTTTGGAGGGTGGTATGAGGAGAAATGCAGAATTATCATCAGGAGACTGCCAAGTACATTTCAGTAACCCGTGCTAGGAAGCCTGGTGGATGCCAGAGTAAGCTTGGAGCCTAGGCTTGTGGCCATTTGCGTATGTATTGCACATCACCTATATGAGATGCCACGTTAGCTGATCTCAGCACTGTTGGTCAGGACAGCACATCATCACCTACCTGTCCATGTGTCCATGTGTAAGAAACTTCTAGCAGAGGTGCTGATCAGCCAGGAGATTTGTGCAGTACACCTGAGCTATCCATGTGTGACTCCTCCTCCCTCAACTTCCCAGGACACTCCTAAGCCCTGAAAACAGAGGATGGTGTCCTTGACCGATAATGGTTTGGAAAGGATTTCTCATTCCTCCCTCAGCACCAGCATCTGGGTAGAGCAAGGCTGTAATTAAACAGAAGTCCATTGCCCAAATATTAATTACAAATTCTAACTCTTCCCAAAGCAACTAGCAGCATTATATTTCTGTTTTGAATTCTGAAGGGATTAAGATTTGTTCTCACCAACGTGCATCATGTTCTGTTTGAACTGACGATTGTAGCGTTGACGTTAATCATGTGCGAATGTGAAGGAGCGCTCCTTTCAACCTTACCCTCACTGGGAGGAGAAAAGTGTGACCATTAAAGTCAGTGTAGCATCTTTGTGTTTAGCTGATTAACATGTCAATGTATAAGAAATCAAAGTGTATGGTCAATCAAATACAACATAAGGTAAAATAAGTTTTTATTAAAATTTAATTTCTTGTCTGTAAGTTATTTCTCTCTGGAGAGTTACAGTCTGCCTTTAAGATGTAACCTGATGCTTCCCAGTTTTATATGCAAAAGCTGTCTTTCTTTTCTCTTTCCTTCCTTCCTTCTTCCTACCTTCCTTCCTCCTTTCCTTTTTCTCTGTGACTACTTGCTGGACAATGGAAGTGGCACCTTTAAGCCTAACTATAGTCATCACTCTAGTTCTTGTTGGCCTGAAATGTAGAATACCTTAATGAGAGTATTTACTTGTTTTCACTATCCACAGGAAGCCTCCTCCATTCATTCAATTACAGTACAAACATTTATTTTGTGCCTACTTTGCATCACATTTTGCAAAAGGTGCTGAGGATACACAGTGAATAAAGCATTGATATCAAACGGGTAGTAGCTGAGCGGGGCCTAGAGACACAGGCGATGACAGGCTATGTTTGTGCCGTCCTAAGAAGATAGCCCTGGTGGGTGTATAGTAGTTACTACATAAATGCTCATTACATGATTAAATACATGATTTGGATGTTACCAAAAAATTTACTTGTTACTATTTATCACCAACACCCATCCCAACTCTGTTTATATTAGTATGCCCAGGTCACTCTCAGATCATTTTTTAGACCTTTGGTGAAATTTTCCTTTGCCCTGTCAGTACCATCTCCTACACAGGACTCTCTGACCTTATTTGCCACCCTTAGTAAATGTCTCAGTATGAGAGCATTGCTCAAAGCAAATTGGAAAAGACTGTCTTTTCATTATTTGTCGCTTTTAAATGTACTGACTTTTCATTTGAGGATTTATTTGAGTGTTTAGATAATTGATAGGTTAGAAAATTAGTTTATCTCTTTTTGGACGTAACATTTAGACCAATATATTAGTCTTTAGTCAAAGAAGACAAAAGAAAGGAGAATTGTGTCAATTTCAGAGTGCATCCATACATGTGAGCTAGGGTATTTCAACAACCTTCATGGCATTGTGGCCTGGAAGAGCCTGGGAAAAGGGAAAAAAGCACCCAGCCAGGTCTCTCCTCAGCTCTTCTGTAATTAACTCTGGAAGCAAATCATAGTTATACATAGAATAGAGCAGACCTACCTCCATTCACCAAATTACATCTGTTTGTGCAACCTTAGCCAAGTTACTTAATTTCTGTGTGATCTGGTTTCCTCCTTTGTAAAATAGGGATACAGTTACCAATGTCACACATTTTCTGGGAAGATATTCTTATTTAAAATATATAGTGTTTAGAATAATGCCTGACACATATAGCCATTGCCACGTTCATCATTATTGTTTCCTTTCTATTAATGCAGAAGGGGATTCTGGAATTAGAGAAAATCTCCTTCATTTTCCACAGCCTTTCACATGCTGGCATGCTGTCATGGGTTGGTTTCCAGGAAGCTGACTTTGGGACAAAGTTTAGTGCACAGCGTTTTATTAGGATGTGCCCTTATGGTCAAGATTGGGGGAAGGAAGGGAGGGAAAGCAGGACTGGGTATGAGTCTAACTGCAAGGCAGACCTGGTGAGATCTCTGACAAATCCTGCAGGTAGCTCCAGGGCTAAAATAACCTATTAAATTTGCTCCACTTTTGGACACAACGATTGTGCCATTGCAACCCCACCTCAGTCAGTCACCGGATTTGGCTTGCCCCAGGATGTGACTGTGAGTAAGTGAATGTCTATAATCATGCCTAACAGTCTATGCAATAAGTGTTAGCTATTTCAACATTATGAATTTTCCCAGACCAGACCAGTTTTTAATAATTTGTCCTGTTTTCAAACCAATGAAAATACTTTTTCTAATTTTCCTTTAAAAAATGAAGTTACCATAGTTACTCTGTATATTTGCTTTAACCTGTTTTTTTTTTTTTTTTTTTTTTTTTTTACATTTTACACTAAGCTTATTTACTTTATAGTGAGTTAGAAGCCTGGGATCTTGTCCTTGGACAAAAATCTAACAGCTACACTATCTCACATTTACTCTGTAGCAGAACATTTAAAGTGTGACAGCTCCACACTTAGCCTGTCTTTGCATGTTTTATATTTACAAAAGGTCCTCATTTCCTAGCTTCAAAATTACATGTAAATGTCATTAATATAATGGTGGAAGAAGGTATGTATATTCAACATGTCTCTCAAAATCCAGTCCTTTGGTAACTCAGCCATCAAGTTTCTAGAACATGTGTCATTCAAATGTTCACAGAAAGTACTAGACTTCATCTCTGTTTCAGTAGACCCCAGATGCAGGCATGGGCCTAAGAAACTGTTACAGAGTCCAAGCTCCCACTGCTCACCGTGCAATAGGGCAATAAATTGAGAGGTGAGGTCTTGGGGAAAGGAGTAGTGACTTTATTGGGAAAGCCAGCAGATCGAGAAGATGGCAGACTAGTGTCCCAAAGAAACATCTTACCCAAGTTAGAATTCAAGCTTCTATTATAATAGAAAAGGAGGGGGTGTGGCTTGTTGTTGCAAACTTCTTGGTATTAGCCAGACCCTGGAGGGGATGTGACAGTTCTTTGCTCTTGTAGCTGTTCACACAAGTCTTGTCACAATGTTTCTGTAAACCTCCAACAAAACAAATGTTATTCTCTGTTCTGCAACTTTTTATCTCTGTATGAATGAAAAGTGTTATAGCTTTAAAGGTCATGCCTGGGAGGCAGAGCCTTGAAATTGGTCTATCATGTATATTTCAGGCTATAGGCAACACTCTTTTACAAAGATGCAGAGCCAGCATGGCTCAGCACAGGCAACAGAACACAAAGGTTAGAGCTAAGGGAATAGATCCAATATGGAGTCAGGTTTGTTCTTCTCTGTTACAAAACCAACAGTTGTAAATCAGTATTTTCAGGAGCTAGGATGAGACCATATGATCAGAGTTCGGACTTTGCTTAAAAAAAAAAAAAAAAAAAAAAGTCCAGAGACATTTCCTCTAGGTTTATATCTTGATACTTGATAGACATAAAATCAATTAAGAAAATTTTACTAGAGTCAGAGAAACATTGAAAGAAATTTTGAAACTCATTTATGTTTTTTCATCTAAACTATGTGGCAGAAATGAAAACTCTCTGAAATTCCATACTCTGGATTCCAGGAGTAAGAGAGAGGAGGATTCAAGGGAAGAGAGGTGCTACTGTGTTGCAACCAATGTCCCTTAGGAAGAAGACTCAAGATTGGCAGGTCAAGGGAGTAAGTATACTTCTGGGCATTTTGGAAACACTTCTCCAGTTGATAATATAGTCGATGCTCTTACCCAGGACAGGGGAAGCTCCTGTGGCATTCACAGAGATGTGCAGCTTAAGCTTGCCTTCCAGAATGAATTTTCAGGAAGGAAGAAGTGAGATTAGCTGACAACCTCTAGTTGCTTGCACCATCAAGGTAGCCTCATCCATTGAGCAGAGGTCACCCCATTCTTGGGGTGACCCTTGGCTAACGAATGGGCTGTGATACAAGGACTGAGCAGCTGCTGCTGAACACAGCACATTTCTGGTAGGAAGTAGTTGCTCCAAAATTCCCTGCCAGGCTGGCAGAGATTTTGTTAGATTGGCATTCCATTGGGTTCTCCCTGCCCAAGCCTGCTTTCTCCCTTTTCCTAGCACTGCTGTTACACCTCTCTGAAACTTTCACTTGTCACTCTAGCTCAATGTCTGCTTCCAAGAGAAATTAACCAGTGACATCCCCTAAAGCACAGACTAGGCTCTGTGAGAACTGGGGCTCTTGGCTACTTTGTTTAGGGTTCTGATTCCAGCGTCTGGCACCCTGGCTGGCACAGAGTGGTCACTGGATAAGGTTGCTGGATGCTGAATGAATGAATAGCATCCAGACTTGTGTTCTACAAACCTAGTGGCTAATGAATGTCGTGATTAAGAGTATGTGCTTTAGAATCTGTCCATCTAAGTTCAAAGTTTGGCTCTATTGCTACCTTGCTTATAAACTTAGACAGGTTCATTAACTTACCTGTTTTTTCATTTCTTCGGAATAATAATTGTATCCACAAGATCTTATTTTTTATTGTTTTTGTTGTTGCCATTGGTCTTTGAGGATTAAATGAGTTGTAGAACATTTAGGAGAATGCTGGGCAGATACAAAGTTCTCAGTGAATGTTAATGATGTTATACAGTGTGAATGTTTATGGTGGCAGAGTGCTCACTACCTGATAAGATGGCTCTTAATTAGTTTTAGAAAATTTCCTTTCTTTAATGGCTTTTCCACCCTCTTCACCAACATAGCTAATTATAGAAGTCTACTTATTTCCTTCAGAGCACTTAACAATCTTTGAAATTATCCTTCTTTAGTTTAATTGTTTCGTGTTTTCTTTTAAAATGTAAAATCTACAAGGAAAGGGACCTTTTCCATCTTGTTTGATGGGAGAATGCTTAGCATGTAATAGTTGTTTAATTAATATTTGTTTATTAAGTGAATGAACTGAGTGAATTTTTATAATTTTATGTTGAGTCAAATTCGACCTCAGCATTTCATCTCTTGGTTTTAGTTCAGCTCTCTGAAGCACTATGTATTGATTTCAATGCTTTTTCCATGTAATAGTTATTTTGACATTTGAAGACAACTATTTTTCCTTTTTTTGCTCTTTTTTGGTTATTTTTGTGCCTGTAAAGTTTTAAAAGGAGAGGAGAGAAGGCCTAAGAGATGCTCTAGCCCCAAGACCTGCAAGCCATCATGCAAACTCAGGGAAGGAAGAGAACTTGAAAATGGTGTTCCAGTAATAATATCTAGTCCATCAGAGTAGTCTCTTAAACTATAGAATAATGTGTCCCAGAAAAAAGGACTAGTTCCAAAAAAAAAAAAAAAAAAGAAAAGAAAAGAGGGAAGATTTTTGACCCAGGAAACAAGGAATGCAAGTAGGAAAACACAAAAGGGAGTTCTAAGAAGGCATCTGTGAAGCAGACCCAGAGAGCAGGAGGGCAGAGGGGTTCCAGAGGGAGACGGGTCAGTCATCCGTCTGTGGATTCTCAGCTCCAAATCCATACTTCTAGACTCCACTCTGTGAGGCTGGGGTGGAGGGGGCACCCCGGAAGCCACACGTTAGAGACTCATGTTCCAGCACTAGAAAAAGAATGACAGGCAGGAGTTGGGAGAAGGGTCTTCCTATTTCTTACTGCCCCTGCAGACATTACTCTAGCAGTGGCAATTGTTTCCCACGTCCCGCAGCTCATTCTGTATCACTAGGTGAAAAGTATACACCTGCATTTAGAAGACCATTATTATTTAAGTTCTCGCTGTCTGCCTAGATAGCCCCCAGTGGCCTTTCAAAGTTCATACGCCATTAGACAAGCCTTCATCACAAACATATAGGAAAATAGAACAAAACAAGATTAACATCCACAGATATTACTGACTTTTTTTATTTATGTATTGATGTACTGATTGATTTGGTATAAATAATCTGAATCTAACTTTTTCATCAAACTTTATTTATAAAGTAAATATCCATGAGTTTATACTGATGAATATAAATGATTGAACAGGTTAATAAATGGAGGCAATAGACTAATCTCTTGTGCAGGAGAATTCCAAGTAATTTATGCAGCTACTCCACTCTCGGGAGGGGAAGCAAAACTCCCTGTTCCTTAAGTATGGGCTGGGCATGGTAATAGTTTTCAAAATGCACAATATGGAAAAAGGGGAAAAAAGGTACTTAACAAAGAAAAACTCTGACAAACACTACTTCAGGCAGGTGATCAAGGTTAATATCAGTAGTGACTAGTCATGTTAATAGCACATATCCTTGATGTGAAGTGATAAAAATGACACTTGACTTCTATGCTCTTTCCCCAAAACCCATAGAATTATTCTGATCATGATGAAAACATCAGTAAATCCTCAACTGAGGGACATTATACACAAATACCTGACCAGTATTCCTCAGAATGGTTAAGGTCATCACACACACACACACATACACAAATCTGAGAAACTGTCACAGCCTAGAGGAGCCTAAGGAGGCATAATGACTAAATGCTATATGATTTTTGGATAAGATCCTGGAACAGAAAATAGTCGATGGGTTAACTCTAAGGAAATCTGAATAAAATATGAGCTTTCGCTAATAATATTGCTTCAACAGTTATGACAAATGCACCATGTGAATGTAAGATGTTAACAATAGGGGAGCCTGGATGCAGGTGTATGGAACTCTCTGTACCACCTTCACAACTTTTCTAAAAATCCAAAAATATTCTAAAATGGAAAGCTTAATAAAAAATAAGCTGAAGTGCCCCAAAGCATTCATTTACAAGAGCATTCTCCCACCTGTCCTTTTGTTCTTACCAGTTCTTAAAATCCCCCCTCCCATGCTCCTTACTTACGGTTGATGAGCACATTTCCTTTCCCATTGACCTTGGCCTTGGCCCCATGACATGACTTGGTGAATGGAAATGTGCACACATGATGTGGCCCAGTGCCTCTAAATCCACCCTTCCGCCATTGAAACCACCGGTCCCAGATAGTGGGTTATGCCATTTACATGCCTTCCGGGATGAAGATACAGGTGGGGCTGGACTGAGCTGAGCCAAGCCAGCTTCATGCTGTTCATTAGAGCTGCAGCCACAGCACAGTCTTCGTGTAATATAAGAAATAAATGTTTGTTGTTATAAACCACTGACAATGGGAATATTTGCTACTACAACAAAAGTAGATTAGTATATTTGTAGATATCTTTCAAATAAGATTTGGTTCTTGTACTGTCTCCTTCATGAAGCCTTCCCTGAATGTCTCCATGACTCATCTATGATTTCCAGATTTACCCAATAAAAACAGAAGACTTAATGCATTTTAAAAATGTGTACAGACTAACTTGATTATTATCCCCTTAAAGCCAGTCCCCGCCTTATGCCTACATTCAGCAATACATATTGGATCTCTAATGTTCCAGGCAGGTTGTTAGGCTTTGGAGATGCAATGATGTGTGAAAATAAATGGGACGCCTATACTCTTTTAGTTTTAAAGCTACTGGAGGGGACAGAGGTTAAACCAATCATCACAAGAATAAATGTAAAACTATATTTCTAACCAAAGCTATTTAAAGTGCATCTTCTTCTGAGGATCTATATATGGGAGATTTGCCCAAGTCCAAAGCAAGGAAAGTTTTCCTTGACAGTAAGTTAAGAGGCAGAAAGGTTGGGAGGGATAGTCCGGTCTCAAACAACCCATGGATAGAAGTAGCCAGCGTGGCTGGCAAAGAAGGAGTGAGGTTGGTATGAATGAGATCGGAGAGGGAAATGGGAGTCATGGCGTCTCTCCCTAACACTAACCCCGGTATCACACTCTCAGTACCTGCTCAGCAAATAGTGACGACCATACATGGCTTGATTTGAGCTAGCTAAGCTTTTTTTTAAATTGAAGTACAACTGACATACAATATGATATTGGTTTCAGGTGTACCACATAGTGATTTGATATTAGTATACATTGCAAAGTGGTAACCATAATACATCTAGTTACTCCAAGTTTAGCTAAACCTTTTTAACGGACATGCTGAATGCCTACACCCAGGTGACGGAAGTGCAAATGTGAATGAGGCATGGCCCTCGTGTGCAAGGATCCCATGTGCTAGAGGATATAATAATCCAGTAGCCATCAGCCGTAATTGAGTTCCACGTGACAAAAAAAAAAAGCCAGCTCCAAGTGATTTATTACTTTATTGACTTATAAAATTCAAATCAATGTTAAACAACCAAGCTGCTTGTCTTGTTTCTGATCTTAGAGAAAATGCTGTCAGCTTTTCACCGAGGAGAGTGATGCTGGCTGTGGGTTTGCTGTATACAGTCTGTGTTACGTTCAAGTATGTTCTCTCTGTGTCCACTTTGTTGAGAGTTTTTTTATCATAAATGGATGTTGGCATTTTTCAAAAGACTTTTCTGCGACAAAGTTTTTTTTTTTTTTTTTTAACAGGGAAGCAAAGTTATTTCCGTTTAACTCTAACCATCTCCCCCCCCCCCCCCACTTCATGACAGCATAAACTGACTAATACTGGGTTCTATCTCATTTACTTAATTTTCACTTCACTTAAAAAATCAGCCAGGGAGTAGCAGGGACTTTCTTCTTAGAGGTACAAACATTCCAGCAATTAACTCAAACTTCTAATTTATGGCTAACACTTCTTTTGTCTCCATGCTTTGAGAATGCCCTTTCTCATCAGGGAAAGTGCAGGAGACACTCAAAATCACCACAAGTCTAGGAGGAGCTGAGTTCTAACGGCTGGGGTGAGACTGCTCAATTTTGCTGTTCCTGCACTGTTTGTGGTAGTAAATTGATCTTAACAATTTCGTCTTAATTCTTTTAAACTTTGATGCCCTTTAAGAAGATTGTGTGCTGTGATTTAATGAACTCTGGTGCAGGAACAAAAAACCGTGGCTTCTCGTGACTGTACCAGTACTCAGGGTTTTTCTTTTCTTTCTTTCTTTTTTTTTTTTATTCAGTAGATATTTATGGAGCACTAACTGTGTGGCTGGCACTGCTGGGCTGAGAGCCTCCTCACGGAGTTGATGGTTTGGCAGGCCAGCAACCAGGTGGACAAGTAATTATACATCCATTAGCTATGAGCTCTGTTTGTGCAAGTACAGGGATCTGTAAGAGCTGATGGCAGTAGCGGTAAATGGTGAAAGGTGTTAGAGGAAAGGCATTTAAAAAAGGCATAATGATTTCCTGTTGAAGTTAGAATTAAGAGGTGATGAGGAATGCACCAAAGGGAAAGAGTTAGAAAGCCTGGAGATGAGGGAGATCATGGGGCCTCAGGAACCTGAAAGATGTTTACTGTTTGAAAGATTTATCTAAGAGAATAGAGTAGGTAAGCTTGTAGAGATGATCTGGAGTTAGATTATGATGAATCTCATGATTCAACTAAATGAGATTAAACTAAGGGTATCTAAGCCTTTGTCACGAGTTTCTTTAATTTCCTTGGGCCTCAATTTGCTCATTTGTACATTGGAGGTTGTACTGAACATGTATTATTTGTTTGCCCAGTATTTCTTTTCTTGGAAAAATCAGTCCTTCCTTATATAGCCACCCCCTTCCCCAGCCTCAGGCGTGACCACATGACCGTCGGTGTGCCTCATCCTTTTGGACACAGCGACTGGTTCAGAGATGAGAGCCTGATCCAAGCAAGGCCACTCAGAGACTATGAAAAGTGATCTGTGCATGTCGGAAAAAGGGAGCTTTTGGAGGGAAGCTGTAGTGTGAGCTAAGGGCTGCTGTTGTGGCCAGATATCTAACCAGTGACTGAACATGAAGCCAAATCAGAGAAGAAAGTACTGTGAAGGGAAGGAAGGAGACTTGCATCGCTCTAGGCCCCCGGATCCAGCCATGACTGAAGCAGTGACCATTGTTGGGTTTTGTAGTGATATGAACCAGTTGTCTTCCTTTTTTCCTGAAAGTGGTTTGAGTTGAGTTTCTTGAAATTAAAATATTCTTGATTAGCACAGAGGTGTTTCTGTCTGGTTCCAAGGCTATTGTGAGGATAAACTTTTAAAATATATATATATTATATATATATATATATATATATATGAATTTTACACTCTGTATACATATTTATATGAATTTTAAACTCTAAAGAGTACCTGAGCTATAATTACACATTTAACACAAGTTCATTTGGTCATGAAGAAAAAAAAATTTAAGTAATTATTCTCCCTAAATAATACTCTTCATGAAATAACCTATAGTAATAGATTTTTGCATATGCTATGATTTGGAATCATAAATGATTTCAATTGTCTGTGCTGGGTTTAGTTTGAAACACTGTTCTTTTTTTTTTTACTAGTGTGTGAAACCAGAAAGTATGATGTTTATTTGAGTGCTTATAACCAAATATACTTAATTACATAGGAAAATAATTTGTTTCTACTCAAACAATGTTTGGTTTTTTTTTTTTTTTAATAGACTGGGGCATCATTTTTCTTTGCTACAATTGTGGTAATAAAGCTGGAAACATGTTTTCACAGCCGAGCTTCTTCAGAGATTTTCAGAAAGGTTTGATTGCAAATGGAGTCCCTGTGTTTCCTGCTTATTTCTTTGTGAGTGAATGAGGGGATTCCCTGGTTTTGCAGCGTGTTTGCTACATCCATTTGCTGTCTTACATCCTCTCTCAGATATTTCAAGCTCTCCTTGCCAATGCATCTGGGGGAAAAATGCTTATTTTGCTTCTCAAATGGTTTATTATTGCTTCTGTCATATTCTGGGACGCTCACAATACCTTCCGGAGACTCACAGGCAAATGCACCCGCTTTTCCCGTCAAGCTGATGACATTGTGAGGAAACAGCTGATAAACTATGGCTGAATCACTCACAATGCCAGATGTTCCTGACAAACTCTCTTCTACAAAAATACGTCTGATATATTCCAAAAATGGAAGTTACCTTCCGCTTTGTAGTCATTCAATGTATTTTTACAAAGTATTTCTTTGGTAAGCCTCTTGGGCAGAATGAACAAAATAATAACAGCATTGGCTTTTCACACAAAAATTTGGAATTTTTTCTTCAAACACAAAAGTTTTTTTGTTTTCCTCTCATTCTCCCTTGTTAGAAATCCACCCCTGTGGTCAGGCTGAAAGTTACTTTTAAGGGCTTATTATGTACATTTTGAGAAGTCAAAACAGAAGTGACAATTTACAAAACAAACTGTACTATGATTTCCATATCTGTCTGTACTAAATCGTAGTTTGCAGCACATGTAAGCCCAAATTGCTTTAACATCACCTCATTCAGACCCATGTTTCAAAATAAGACCATAGATGAATTGGTTTCCCCTCACTCTGAACTCTTACATTTCAAGAAGACCACTGACTATCACTAATTTGCCTTGTTTATAAATTCTGACCCATCCCTGCACAAACCAGGTTTACTGACTTCTGCTCTAAAACCACTGTGTGTTTTCTCCTCCTACTCTCCAATTCCTGTAAGTGCCTTTCCCTCAATTTCCCCTTTTGGGAACTATGAATACTCTTGTTAATGCTGTGCTCAGCAAGCTTTCTAAATCCAGCTTTGTGTGATCAACAGATATCCCTGGTGATCTTAGTCTGGGGGCTTGGACCATCCATACACAGCGGCATCGTTTTCCTCATCATCCACCTTGTGACCCACACTGTACTCGCTGCTCCTGGAGTTTAAATCCCTGTAACGAGGGATGTAACATTTAGTCCCCTCCTATTGAGAAGAGATGAAGATGAAATATTTTTATTGTGTTCAAACTCCATATTCTTTGACTGAGGCCAATCAAAACCACATGGTAGCCAACCCTTTTAAGCAATGGCCCTGGTTCTACAGAAACTATAAAACAGAGCCGCAAAAGACAACGATGTGCGCATGGGCTCTCAACAAGCAAGTACTAGCCTCTGCTGTTGTTGCTGTTTTCTTACAGCATTTCCCAAGGCTGGAGCAAAGGACAAATGGGCAGAGGCTACATAAAGCTATGCAAGCAGTTTGTAACTTGCTTTGACCAGCACATAAAATATTCTTGCTGTTGTTGTGGGAGAATAGGTTCTTGCCTCACGCAGGAAAGAATTGAAGAGCAAGGCATGGTACAGTGAAAGCAAGTTTATTTAGAGAGATATGCACTCCTTGGGCAGAGTGTGGTCTGTCTCTCTCAGAAGGGAAAATGGCTAAGGGGATGGATACACACTCCATAGGCAGAAAGTGAGCCATCTCAGAAAGGTGAGAGGGAGAGAAGCTGAGAGGTGTGGGGTGTTTAGTTTAAAGTAAAAGTAGATCCCCCCCATAGACAAAGTGCAGGCCGTCTCAGACAGCAAGAGACAGAGCGACCACAAGGTGTGGCATTGTTAGGTTTCCTGGGCTTGGTAATTTCATATCCTAATGGGTAGGAGGATTATTCCAACTACTTTCGGGAAGGGGCAGGGATTTCCAGGAATTGGGCCTCCACACACTTTCTGGCCTTTTATGATCAGCCTAGGAATCATCATGGTGCTTATGGGTGTGCCTGAGGCTCAAGGTCTACTGGAAGTCAAGTCTTCTGCCATCTTGGTTCTAACCAGTTTGCCCTGTCCTCAGATGCTGTGTCATTCCTTCAGTGGTTGTGCCCTCCCCTCTTTCCTCCCACTTCGCTGTAAATAACTCTCCTTTTCAATATAAATACCAAGCCACCTCTATCATGACTTATGTGGTTGGGCTCCATGTTTGTTAGGTCCTTTCCAAACTCAGGTCCACTTGAGGTCATAAAAATGGCAAAGTAGGCAAAAGTTGACGTTAACGATTATTCAGCTCACCTTTCCCCCCTACCCACTCTCCTCATATTGGCTCTGTTTTGCTACTACTCTTCACCACTGTTCACTGATGTTTTTAGAGCGTTCCTGTTGTCCTCAATTGTCCAGGATCATTATTTCAGGCCTGTAGCCAAGAGTGAGACGTCACTCTCATTCATGTGATTTTATTTCCTGTGTTGGAACTAAAACAATCAGAATTAAGTTTTTAATAGCCGAAGGGTATAAATCCAAGGTATATTTGATTTTCTCAGGGTATTTCTGAAAGAAACAATCACTGAAACCAAGGAATGGGTGTTGGAATTCCACGTATCGTCTCTGCAGCAGTGGCTTACATTTCGTAGGTGTCAGATCAGCCCTGTGCAACAGTATTTTCTAATTCACACTATAAGCCCATCAAGAACTCGGTCAAACATTGTATCTTTCAGTCCATTCCCTAGTGAGCATTTGTCAGCCATCATATTCAAAAACTGCACATGACACTAACTGGCTTGTAATGAACATAATTATGTGCTAAACTGTGTATTTTGCATGCATTTTATCTCATTAAATTCTAGTAACATAGAGAGAACAGATTTAGGACCCCCATTTTCCAGGTTTTAAGAGGTTAAGTAAATTTCTCAGTATCGCACATTTGGTAAGTATTAGACATTGCTCTCAAGAAGCTTTTAGTCCGACTGAATAAATAACATAGTCGTGGGACAGTTATCGATAACATGAGAACAAAAGCCATGTCACAAGATAGTACCATATTAAAAGCCTCCTAACCAATTTGTGAAATCTAAATTTCCTGAATTTGAAGAAAGAGATTACGATAAAATGGGTTCTATTTAGGAAGCTTCCTAAAGGAGATGGATCATTACACTGGATTTCAAAACACCTGCAATGGCAGAATGGTTTGTAAGGAGAGGAGTTGTGGCAAGTCAGGGAACAATGCAGTCTTGAAAGAAGAAACTGTCAGGAGCAATGAGGCGGCTTATCAAATTACCAAGGACATTTTCAGTAGCTAAAGTCATGAATGGGGCGTGGAGGAGGGGGAAATAAGGAATGAATTGCTATTAGTGTTGAGGGAGGTGAAAAGAGTAATTCGCAGTCATGCTATCCTTTCTTTCCAGGAGCCACTTGCTGCTATAAAAAGATTGGCAACTCAGGTTTATTACAGCAGTTTATTTGTATCTGCCCAAAGAGTTACAAGAGCCATATTTTGAAATAGAGAGAACTTAGAAAGATGGCTTGGCAATTTCCAAACATCAAGCAGAATCATTTGTTTATGAGTTTGTCAATTTATTTGTTGATGTTTGCTTTTTTCAATCTTTTTGGGAGGTAACAAAATGGAAATATGTGCAGCTAGGAGCCCAAGAAATAAAAATAAATATGGCTACATGTGAATGTAGTAAATCAGAAGGAAATGGGTATTTTTAAGTGGATCACAGACTGTGAATCATGGACTGTGCTAAATTTTTTCTTTAACTTTTTTTTTAATCCTCAACAATAGGAATAGATGTTATTTATTTATTTTTTTTGCAGATGTGGAAATTAAGGTTTAGGAAAATTTAATACCTAGCCCAGAGTCATATAGGTACTAAAGAATACAGTCTTTATTTAAACTAGATCTTACTGATTTCTAAGTCCATGTGTTCTCATCAAATGAATCTCATAAATAAACAAAAACTCAAAATTTTACCAGGCAAGCATCCTTAGGAAATTAAATTAGCAAAATATTCAGATAACAATTCAATTGGTGTTTCAGTTATATATTGTTGTGTAACATGACACCTAATACTTGGTGGCTTAAAACAACAACTTTTAATCACTTTTCATTACTCTGTGTTACCTGGGCTCAGCTGGGTGGTTCTTCTGCCATCCTATACCAGATGTGAGCTGGTTCTGCCATCATCTGGTGGAACTGCAGGGCTAGAATTGTCCAAGACAGTTCACTCAAATGGCTGCATTTGACACTGACTGTTGTCTTGTATCTCAGATGAAGATGGGGCTGCAGACCAGAGGATCATGACTCTTTTTCACGCAGGCATCCACATGGCTGGGGCTCCTCCAAGCATGGTGGATGGGCTCCAAGAGGGAGTATCCAAGTGCTCAAACCTATAAGCTGCAGATCTCTTTAGATTCAGTCTTGACAGATACACAGTTTCTACTGCCAGATTCTGTTGATCAAAACAAGTCATTGGGTCAGCCTAAATTAAAGGGGTAGAGAAAGAAATTCCACCTCTCAATAAAAGGAGTGGCAAGGAATTTGGGGGCACTTTTACCCAACTACAAATTGTCTATAGTGAAAATGGAGGTGAGGACCCCTCTGCAACCAAATGCTTTTAGTTAATGTCAGTTGTATATATACTGAGTCTATAATTTTTCCTCTGTGGATAGGAGCACTGCCCCTGTTTTCATGGCACTGTATTTATTCTTCATGTTCAATAAATGTCATTGACTTGCCCACAGATTCCACTAATTCAGGTTGCTGCAGAAAATAAATGCTGCTGAAGAGAGATCTCCCTCACATCCTCAGGTGACCTCTTAAGCAAAAGGAAACAGGATGAAATCAGCCAACCATTTTACTTCACAAAGATCACTGACTAGTCATTTTAAGAAACAACAATCTTTTGGTTGGTAACCTCAGTGCAGAAATCTGCAGCCCAAACCTGGATGAAAAGTTTCATTCCACATTGACCTATCTCAGGGACAGGCAAGCACTTGCTGAAGAAGCAAGTTCTTATTATTAATTAGTAATTCATTATTGCATGGGTGCAAAGGAACCTTATGACCTGTCAAGACTTAAAATGGGCACAGTCACCAATGTTTCTGTCATGTCAGAATAGGAAACAATTTTAGTCCAGACATGTCATTTCTGGAATGTGTTTCTAGATACCTTTGTTCTTTTTCTTACAACATTTTTGAAAGCCACATTAAAAATAAATTTTTTGGCTACTTTTAGCCTAAAATGATTACTTTCCTCTCATATTGACAATTAAGTAGCATTTACTGCACAACTAACATTTATTATATTTTGCTATGAATGTAAATGTATTTGAATCAGAAAACATCAAACAACAGAAGTTTAAAAATCATTTCAATTTTAACAAGATTGTAAAGGTAGGATTTTTTTGTTGTTGTTGTTATGTGGCATAGGTTTGGCAGAGTAAAAGCAAATGATTATTTTTCACTACTGTGAAAATAACTAATTGTAATCACGTTGAATATTATGATAAGAATAGGGAGCATGAGAGTACATACAAGAAATAACAAAGAAAGCATTTGTTATTTTTTTTTTCATAAATCAGAGGGCAAGAATTGCAATGAAAAAAATAAAGCCACTGGTGATTGTATTTTAAAATGGAAAATCATCATAAAAGCATATTGAAAATGTAGCTACCTGTTCTTTAGTGTCTTCAAAATCTAACAGTAATGCACATCCAAAAAAACCCCAAAACCCAACAGGAGAGCTATTTATATTGATATACATATATAGGGATATTTTGGTACAAATCAATATAAAAACATTATCTTATTTGATAAACAAAATTGGACACATAAAAATAGCTTGAACCATTTAACTATTCAAATAAATTATTCATTGATCTATCTCAAAAATTCCAGTGATATTGTTCCTAAGACACTGATCCAATGATTCTATTGGTTCTTGTTCTATTTGAAACTTCTTCTTTTTCTTTTCCGCCTCTCTTATTCTCCTCCCTTGGTTTAGAGGACACCTCTATGACAGGGTTATTTTCTTTCTCTTTGATCTCCTTTGTCTGAATCCTTTACAGTCTCCTTTGCTAGGTGCTACGTCCTTTTTCTCCCCAACTTGTGTTCCAGGTGTCTGTCTTCATATTTCATTTCCACCTAGTAAACTCCTTTTAACACTTGACTCTCAGAATCTTCATTTCTGGAATCCTTCTTTACTATCTGGAACTCATAACTTTAAAATTGAGCATGCTAGCTTTTGACAAAAATTTTCTGTTTCCTCTGTAATGACATCACCACTGTAACAGTCTTAGACAGAAATCTGAGTTGTCAAGACACCTCTGCATTCCTCTCCTTTCCTTACTCCCTCAAATGTTATCATTTAGTATTCTGCTCTAGAGCATTTCATTGTGATGAAATGATCCAAGATACAGTCAAAGTAAGGGCAGAGGAAATGGACTGTAAGTAAAGGTAATCAGAGATGAGAAACACAAAGATTTTAAATTGTTGCCTTTGAAAATTTGGATATTAAGTGATTACCAGGGAAATTTCAGACACTAGATAGGCCTTGGTTTCAGAAGAACAGTGTGAATAAACAGCCAGATTCTTAGAATAATTTCAGGACTGATCAAGAAACTGATAGAGAACAGTGATGAGAATGGAGCAGAGGATGATTAACACAAGGCCGCGAGATCAGTGCACTGAAGATTCCTGATTCAACTGCTTCATTTTGTGACGCAAAGGGCATGAGAGGATGAGCACCTGTTACACTAGAGCTGGATCGGTACACCCCCAGGTCTAGTCTGCTTCTGTTTTTGTAAATGAGCTTTCACTGAAACAGAGCTACACTCATTCCTTCATATATTGTCTATGGATGTTTTTATGTTACAACAGCAGAGGTGAGCAATTGCAACAGAAAGCGTATGGCCCACAAAGCCCAAGTTGTTTACTGTGCGGCCCTTTGCAGAGAAAGTTGGCTTTCCTGGGCTCTAGAAGGATACAAGCAAAGCTGAGTCTTCTACAGTATTCTAGAATTCAACTAATGTAAGGAATTGGAGAATCATTGGTTGTGTAGTTGAGAATATAGTGTGGAGAAGACTTGCTGTGAATGGTGGGTTTTAGAAGGTATGGTGAACATTTTGAGGAGGAAGAGAAGCAGCAAAAATCAGGAGGGCTGGGAAGAGAAAGCAATGAGATACATGGGAATAAAGATCCGTCAGAAGGTGGTCAAACTGAAAGGCTAATCTTTGGGAAAGTGACTAAGGATTTCTAAGAAGTCTAATGGGATTTTATGACTCAAGTTTCCAAAAAAATTCTTAGTGTCAGTTTCTGTCAAAGCCAGTATAGGCTGAAACTTCAGGTGATGCCAAAAAGTTGGCAGTGTAACATTTGGTTGGTCAGTAATAGGGAAGCTCTGGTTGGGATCACAAACCTGGGAACATGAGAGGATGGACAAAGGTGATGCTACCAGAAAGATCTTAAAAACCCCTCTGTTACAAGGCCTTGCATGTCCCAAGGATTACTAGATCGCAAACAGATAATGAAAAAATTCATTGCATAAAAATAAGCTCCCATTTCGCTTCACAGTATAGTATTCTAGAGATAGATAGATAGAATTATATATCCATCTATGTATATACATTACCTATATTTCTATTTGTCTATCTATCCATTTATCTATTTATCTATATATCTATCTTTAGTTATGTATTTTTAGGTAGAGAATTTCATTCTGGACATTTCAACTGCTGACTTTGTTAAGCTACACACTGCTACTTAGAACAATGAAAACAAGACTGCACTATTTTTTATTGAAGTAGAGTTGATATACAATATTATATGTTACAAGTATACAATATAGTGATTCACAATTTTTAAAGGTTATACTCCATTTATGGTTATTATAAAATATTGGCTATATTTCCTGTGTTGTGCAATATAACCTTGTAGCTTATTTATTTTATACTTAGCAGTTTGTACCTCTGAATTCTCTACCCCTATAGGGCTCCTCTTCTCTCTCCCTACTGGTAACCACTAGTTTGTTCTCTATGTTTATGAGTCTGTTTCTGTTTTGCTATATTTGCTAATTTGTTTTATTTTTTTCGATTCCACGTATAAATGATATCATACAGAATTTGTCTTTCTCTGTCTGACTTAATTCACTTCGCATAATACCTTCCAAGTTTAACTATACTGTTGCAAATGGCAAAATTTCCTTATTTTTTGTAGCTGAGTAGTATTCCATTGCATATACATACACCATGTCTTCTTTATCCATCTGTTGATGGACACTTAGGTTGCTTCCATGTCTTGGCAATTGTAAAGAATACTGCTATGCTGTACTATTTATGCTAGGCTGTCCTATTTAAAATATGAAATACTCCTTACTTCCCTATAAGTGGTTACCTCAGTCAGCTTAAGATTGTCCATTGTTAACTGACATGCAAACCATTGAACCTAATGTGAATTAAATTACTAAAACTCAACAGCATTTTCAATATTGATGCCATATATATATATATATATATACATATATATATATATATATATACTTGTGAGTTTATTTATTTACCAAAGCTTTCAGACCTCTGTTACTACTTTGTAATAGTTTTGCTGATGTGGTTGAGTAAAAAGTAACATAAGTTAATTTAAAAGGTTAATTACCTATGGTGAAAAACTTATAATAGTAAAAAATAAATATATATCCATCAAAAGTACCTATGAGCATAGAGAATGTGTCAAGGACAGAAACTTTAAATCCAAAGTTACAAACACAGAGTGAATAACCTTGGAATGATGCACAAAGAGTCACATTGAACATTCACTCAGGGCAGATAATGCTGGAGGAGAAAAATGACAATACAATGTGAGAAAAATAGAAATAGGAATAAAGTCCTACCCTTGGAAATGAAAGAGAAAGGTGTCACATGAATGTCACATTTTTGTCTGGGGAAGAATGAGTAGGAACTCACCACCCAAAAGGAGAGGCAGTGTTTGGCTTATGGTACTTCTACCGGCGAGATAGCAGGAAAAAAGGAAGACTATGAAAGTCAGGTTATTTTTCAAAGGTGTTGCTGATTTTGGACTCTGACTCAATTTCAAATATATATTCAGTTGCGTGTTGATACAAATACTTGTTTATTCATCTTTCCTTCATGTGTTCCTTTATCCTATTTTTTAAATAGTATTTATTGAAACCCAGCTATGTGCAAAGCACCGTGGATTCTGAGTAAACAAAGATGCGACCCTTAGAATGTTCACTTGGGCAGGGAGACAGACAATAGAGGGACCGAAGTGATTCGCAAGGTAATGTCACAACAGAGGTGGGGACGCGGCTGGTGGGGGTTTAAAAGCCATCAGCATCACTCAGGGCAAAGTCTTCACTACAGAGGAGTCAACTTACTACAGCAAATTCATTACAGTATTATTCCTATTGAAAAATGTTAGATGTTCCTTTCAGGATAAAACTTTGCTATGAAAAGGCTACCACAAAAAGATGGCAAGAAAACCTTTCTCTTTGTTGCAACAGGAATAGATGCAGCAAAGGTTTTCAAATAGATTGCACAGAACCTCAGTGTGGGAAAGGAATTAGTTTAGCTAATCAGTTTTATTTTAAAAAGGTTATAAGTTTACTGCACTTATCCTGTTCAAAAAGGAAATCATTGCTGACCTCGAAAGTCTCTTCCAACCCGGACGGTCTGTTAGTTAATAACCCTTGGAAATGTTAAAAATAAACAATATTAAGTTTCACTTGAGTTTATACAGTGCTGAGGATAACCTTTCTCGGACATTGGAATGTGTTATATTAGAAACACCTCTGTTTTCTCTAAGATCGTTAATCATATTTTAAAACGTAATTAGCTTCAAGTACACATTTTCTGATCCTGTTTAAGCCAATTGACTTGTAATTTAATATTGTTGTGCCAGTTCGATAAGGCAGAAAAAAAGACGTGTTATTTTGTTATGCATTTTTAAATTTAGTAGTGTCAGTTTGCTTGTGTGTTTTTAAATTTTAAAGTATAGATTATTTTAATGCCATATGCAGTCATATCTTAGGAGCTGCCTGTGCTTGGATTAGTTATTTATAGCAGTCTGGGACCAGACCAGGCACAAAACCTTCCTACACAGAAGGCACAGGCACTGCCTAAAGAAACTGAGTGACAGGTGCTGAGGGGAAGGGCGGCCTAGAGGGCAGAGCGTAGGATTCAGAGAAGTTTCCTGACAGTGGGGGTGGGGAGAGGGTGGAGGCAAAATCTCTAAGTAGCAACAGGTAGATTTTCAGGAAAACCTTTGGAAGAATACCTGTTAGCAGGCTGCTCGCAGGAGTCCAGGTACTGGTCTGAGTTTCAAGGCTGAACTCTCCTAACTTCCAGCTTGAAGAAGAAAGACAGGTCATAATCTCAGAGAAGCTGGGGTCTGAGACATGTGACAAAGACTTTCCAGGCACAAGGAACAATCCAAGGGTCCAGTATATTTGAAGGATGCTGGGTTTAAGGAAAAGCAGGAAGCCTTTATCCATTAAGCCTTTATCATTGGGCCATATTTATGGATTCAGAGTAGGAACCATATCTTGGTGTCTTGATTATTTTGTGTCTGCCCTACAGTGTTTAAACCACAACCCAAGGTAAGATAAGGACTCAAATGCCATACATTCATGAATAAAATGTAATCCCCTTGAGTAGAAGAAGCCTCTATTTTCCCGATGGAAATTTACAAGTAGAAAGGTTTTGCCCAAGAAAAATATAATGGTACTTACCAGTGAAATGCATGTGAGATAGTCTGTTAGCTAATTGTTTTGCTTAAGTCCTTACGTTAGTTACACTTACATACTTAAATCACATACTTCTTCAAACAATATAATAGTTAAGAAATAGCACAATTTTTCCCTCTCAAATTGACTCAAACTCTTGCATGAAACCCCTTCATGGAGATCTTCATCTTTCAAGTTTATAATCATCATCATTATTTTCCAAGATATATAACCTCACTGCAATCTAAGAATTTTTGAGAATTTTATTTCAAACAGCAGAATTTATTTGCATATCTTCTAAACAGTCATTTTTAAAACTTGGTCTGTGCTTATATACTCATAATTTCTGCAACATTGACATCTACTGTATTTTTTTTTAATGAATAGAGTATTTTTTAGTAGTCTTACGTTTACAGAAAAATTGAGCAAAAAGTGCAGAATTCTCATATTCCCCCTCACTCCCTCCAGTATTCCCTATTATTACCATCTGGCATTAGTGTGGTAATTTTGTTAGAGTTGATGAACCAATATTGATACATTATAGTAAGCTAACGTCCACAGTTTACATTTGGGTTCATTCTTGTGTTGTACATTCTATGAGTTTTTGACAAATGTATAATGACATGTATCTACAATTGCAGTGTCATGCCAGAATAGTTTCAGTGCCCTAAAATTCTCCTGTGCTCCATCTATTCACCCCTTCCCCCTTCCCCTCCCCACCTTGTCTACCACTTGTCTTCATTTTTCTCTTCATAGTTTTGTCTTTTCCTGAATGTCATATAGTTGGAATCACAGAGTATGTAGCCTTTTCAGAATGGCTCATTCCACTTAGCAATAGGCATTTAAAGTTTTTCTATGTTTTTTCATGGCTTTGCAATTCATTTCTTTTCACTGCTGAATGACATGCCAACGTAAGTCTGACTGTTTAGCCACCTATTGAAGAGCATCTTGGTTGCTTTCAAATTTTAGCAATTTTGAATAAACCTGCTGTAAACATTTGTGTGCAGGTTTTTGTGTGGCCATAAGTTTTTGCTGTATTGTTTTTAAAGGAAGCTTTGAAATATGTTTTTATATCAACGTGTAATATGTACAATTTTGAGGCCATACTCCCAAGAATAATTACTGAATTTGATTTACTGTGTTTACATCTTTTTAAAATGTTTCTCTTGACCACAATAAATCTTTGGAACCAACATTGATTGAAGTTATTTGAAGCTGTGGACTCTTCACCTTACAGTTGGATAGCTTTGGGCTCGTTAGCTGAATTTACAAGCTGTATTGTCTTGGGTAAAAAAATCTTCCTGTATGGTAGTTTACATAAACGTAAAGTGTCAACAGCAGTACCTATAGGTCAGTGCTGTTGAGACTATTAATTGTAGTACATGGTAGCTAGATTCACTAGCAATAAGTTAAATAATAACTTGGCATATGAGGCACATGTAAAAATTTCCAGCATAGTCTTCAAAAAGAGCAGGCTTGGGACATCCAACTCTGAAAATCAGTGTGGGCCACAGAAACTCATCTTCCAGAGCCCCAAGAAAACATATGGTATTGTGTAATTGAAACAGTCAAACATTTCAAAGCAACTCCCACAAAACTGATAGATGTGCATTAATACCTAGTCTCAAATTTGGTTTCCATAAGAAATGTGCAATTTATAGATTACAAAATCATACATATTTCTCAGAATATTGTATGATTCTTAGGAAAGTCAATTTTCCTGGGTTTGTTTTTAAGTATTTTATTAATAAATGAATTTAATTCATACATTATTTCATCCCTATACTTCCAAACAAACTGTGTTCTAATTGTAGAGGTTAAGACATACATAGTGACATCTTGAGAGGTAGTTCTGAATCATAGAATGGAAAATGTTTGGGTTCTCTGGTCATAAAAGTCTGGACCCAAATCCCAGCTCTGTGATTTACTAGCTGTATAAATTTGGCAGCTGATTTAATCTTTCTGAGTCTCAATTTCCTCCTGTGTAAAATTAAGATAATAATTCTTATCTTTCTGGGTATTTCATGAATGGCAAGTAATATTTGTAAATTTTCTGATTCATAATACACAATCTTCAAATAGTAACTCTTGCTTGGATCCCTTTATCTAAATTCTATATCTGAGCTCTTTTCAGCATTCTATTTTTCAGCAAGATATGTAAGTGGCTTAAGAAAATTGGCTCACATAATAGATTTTTTTTTTAAAAATCAGATTTTCTTGTATATCGTATGACTTAATCTTCTAAATCTAAATATAGCTTATCTAGCATCACTCAGAATTAAACAAGAATAGATTGTCAAAACTACAGAATTGTTTTTATAATGCCTAGATTTAAATTTTTTAAATTTATCTTTCTCTTAAAACTTTCTCCCCTTGTGAGTAAAGTTGGCTGCAAGTAGTTGCTAATCTTTACATCCTACAACTTGACCCCTGGAAAGAGTTACTGACTGTGGCTGTATCTGGTTCTAAGTCCAAACATTTCAGAGAAGGGAATCATTTGTTCAGTTTGGATGATGTGTCCAAAACTGGATCGACAAATGTGGCCAAAATAGAGTTGTGTAGGAACACGGAGCATTTGGAGATGTACAGACTATTGGAACTGCAAAGCATATTAAATCTTACTTTTCTAGTAACTTTATTTTATAGATTAGTCATCTGTGACAACAAATGCTCGGCAACTTGCTGAAGTGATGAAACCCAGATTGGAATAAGGATCCAGTGGGTTTCTGATACTTAAAGGTATTAAAGGGGCCATGAAAATCAATGAAGAGCAAGGAAGGAAGGAAAAGGACAGGCAAGGGAGAGACGCAGGAGGAGGGAGAGAAGGAAGGAAGGAAGGCAGGAAGGTTGAAAGAGGTCTCGCCCTCTAGATGGTGCTTCTCCATTTTAACGTTTCACTCATCTTCTTTTCTTAGGACAGATCTGTAGATTGCTGCTCACGAAGCTGGTTCTTGGGTGGACCAAGCTCTTATACCATTAGAAAAAGAAAAAAAATTATTGGGTTCTGCCCGGCTTGGAAAATCAGTGTAAAATACAAAATGTATTACAATACACTTCAATTCCTTAACAAGCACTTAGCTTCACTAGATACGTACACTTCACTTGTTGCTAGTAATGTCTTTAGTGACTCCTTGCTGTACCAGGTAATGACTTGAATTATTAAAACACTGCCATAGAAACACTATGTTCTGTCTTCACCAAGGCTTACCTTTAAACATATGGACCTTTGAGATAGCACTATTTATGTACTGTGGTATTTTCCTTGGAGCTATTCAAGTATGATGAATGATTTACTCAATAAAATTGACTTTTTGCCTCCCAAGTCCAAGGCAGTTACTTAAAAGTGCAAAGAAAAATAAAATGACTCTTTGAGAACTAGTCTAATTAAGAGGAAAAGGCTTGTCAAAGGTAATTATTGACATTTTGTAACAGCATACTAAATATTTGGAAAAAAACTTCTGGCATAATATAACAAAAAAGTTGAAAAAAAGTGATGGCATATTCTTAAAGTCATCAGATAGCTAAGGAAGTAATGACAAACAGCATCAACTGCTGAAAGGAAACAGAAATCCAGAGAGAAACCTGGATTTTTGTAATTGCCTCTGCTCTGTGGGCACTTGCCATTCCAAAATAGGTCTGACAGGTTGAGCAGTGCTTTTGGAAGGTCTCTGGGTCTAGGCAGAATTAAGTTAGAAGCCAACGTTACCAAATAAGGTGGTCCTGGTGGTCCTGGTCCACTGTGATTGGGTTTGGAACCAAAGGGGATGCACTCTTAGGATTTATTCTCTTAATGACTTTCATATATAACTCCTAAGAGTGCTCATCACAAGGAAAATGATTTTTCTGTTCCTTTAATTTTTTTGTCTATATCAGATGATGGGTGTTCACGAACCTCATGTGTGATCATTTCACGATACATGCTAGTCAAATCTTAATGTGTACACCTTCAACTTGTGCAGTGCTATGTGTCAGTTACATCTCAATAAAACTGGAAGAAAAAAAAGAAAACATTGGAAGGCAAAAATATACGTGAGAGAGATCACTGAGGTTGGAGCTGAGATTTAGAGGGAGAGGTAAGTGGTCAACTAGGAGTCTATCAGTCTCTCAAGCTGTCACTGCTCAAGCTTAGACCCTAGAAGCCAAGCCAGATGTCAGAGTGGCACGAAGTCTTCCCCCTCCCACACACAAAGTACCCTTTCAATCTTCCTAAAGAGTAGAAACTTCTGGTAATTTAGCAGGAATTTATTTCAGATTTTTAGCTGAGCTATCAAAAGCTGAACAGCATTAAGGCACACCATTTGACTTCACACAGTACCACTCTGTGCTGACAACCTCCTTTGGTTCTCTTGTTTTCATAAAACTTTTTCTTTAGTCTCATCCAGTTTCTGAATGAAAACTAGGGTTTTAGAGATTGGTTGGCTCTAAAGGAAGACACCCCAGAATCTCTGCAGTTCAGAACCAGACAGAAAACAAGCTTCGGCTCGGTTTCCCTGGGGATCATCTTCTACTCGGAGCCGCCTTACTCAGGTTACTGCTGCTGCTGCCAGGCTGGCTCCTCTGTTCTTAATTCCTTAGCCTAGACACAGGCAAAGCCCCCTTCCTTTGCTTCCCTTCCTTCACGATAGCTGAGACATTGTGGAACTTTCAAAGAGTCTTCGATAAATATTAAGAAATAGTCTACACCAAAGTCAGCATCCTCAGGGCTTTTGAGCCTTATTCTATTCTACCTGCTGTCTTGAGATCTCTTTATTAACCCCAAAAGACAAAAAACAAATGGATAATTCCCTGCTTAAATATTTTTTATTACCTACTCTGTTCTGGGTAAGGGAATTCACTGAGAAATGGCACGTGAATGAAAATATAGAGCATAGAATTTGTGGAGGAGGAAGAGTCCCATTGAGGGTTTTCTGTAAGGGAAACACCGCTGCCAATCACTTGGCGTTGGTGGTGCTAGAAGCTCCAGAAACTCTGTGCTTCCCTAGGAGAACACTGCCCTCCACTACAGCTCTTCTCAGAAGATTAAATATTCGACGTGCTACCGTTTCCCTTTGCTCATTTCTCCAAGTGATGAATTCCTAGGACCATCAGGGAGAGGTTGGAGAGATGGCAACTATTAATGAGGCTATTTTCATGATTTAGGAGTGAGGCCAGGAAAGTCATAAGCTCCTGAACTTGGCTAGTCACAATGAAAAAGGAAAAGAGAAGAGGGGAGGGAAGGGAGGAGGGAAAGAAGCATAGATGGAATTTCATTAGGATTTATTGAGTGACATTGGTGAGTGCTTGAGTGGGTAGAAAAGGAGAAGACGGAGGAGGAGGAGTAGGCTGCCTACAACGACCTTTCATTTCTCCAAGATTTTGTTTGAACTGTTTCTAGAGACACCTTTCCAAGTTCTCTGTCTCAGCCCCTGGAATTTGACATTCTGCTTCCCACATGAAAGCGTCCGTGGAATTAAGCATTCCAATGCTTTCTAAGGTCCTGTTCTTTCCTTGGACTCTGTCTCATTTCCCTCAAACCACAATTGTTTATTCACTGTCAGTTTTTTGTCTCAAGTGCACCTGCATCTGTATTGCTACTGTTTTCATCAGACTTTGTAAAGAGGAATATTTACCCTTGATGAACATGAGGAATATTTAGTACGCATCGAGCGACTACAGGTGCTTGTTGGTTAATGTCTTGGATGAGGGTGTCCTAACACCTAGACAACTTTGGAAGTAACTCTTTTTTTCCTCCATCACACTCACCCCGTTGCTGTTTCTCTAACAAAATGGGCACTGCCTCAGTTCAGAGCTTTTGTACTTGTTTCATCTGCCTGGAATGGTCTTCCCTCGAACATCTATCTACATGGCTCAATCCTTCATGATCTCCAGAATCACCCTGCTCCTGACAACTCCATACAAAATGGCAAAGGCCACTGCTCACCCTCCAGCCACTCTCGACCCTGCTTTCTTCTGCTGTTTTCTCCATAATACTTCTCATCTTCTGACATTCTGTGAAGTTACTATCTGTTTATAATCAGTCTCTCCCACTAGAATGTATGCTCCACAAAGACAGGGTCTTTGTTTGTTTGTTTGTTTGTTTACTGCTGTACATTTCCAGCACCAAGGACAGTGTCTGTTACAATGTAGATAGTTACTAGGTGAATGAATAAAGATATATAAGGTATAGAGGGAAGAATTTCATATGAAGAAACTGAAGCCTAAAGAAACGAATCAACTTAATGAATACAACATGAGTAACATTAGCAATTATTACTATCACTATCATTATTTTACCTTCATTTTTAAGAACCTATGTTTTGACATTTACATTAGCTCCAATCATCACAGCAATGCTGCAAGATGGATATCCGGGAGAGTTACATAGATGGTACTAATGGGTGGAAGAATAATTTCCTGACAAAAATAGTGATTTGTTATATTTGGACAGAATCCGTGCTTCCCAGCTATTTATCTGCTAGGTTGCACTCTATCCGTGTCACTTTGCTTTCTTCTACCTTCTACTTGCACACTGAAGCAGCACAGAATGTCACTGTATCTATGCCTATTGACTAAACGTATTTTAATTCTTTGTGTGTATGTGTGTGTGTGTGTGTGTGTGTGTGTGTATAGCATCTTTATCCTTCCATCTGTTCATGGACATTTGGGTGGCTTCCATGTCATGGCTATTGTAAATAGTGCTGCTATGAACATTGAGGTATATATATCCTTTTGAATTAGAGTTTTCATCTTTTCTGAATATTTGCCCAGGAGTGGGATTGCTGGATCATATGGTAAGTCCATTTTTAGTTTTTAAAGGAATCTTCATACTGTTCTCCATAGCGGCTGCACCAGCTTACATTCCCACCAGCAGTACAGGAGGGCTCCCTTTTCTCTACACCTCTTTAGCACTTACTAGTTGTAGACTTTTTGATGACGGCCATTCTGACTAGTGTGAGGTGATACCTCATTGTAGTTTTGATCTGCATTTCTCTAATAATTAGCTATGTTGAGCATCTTTTCATGTGCCTGTTGGCCATCTGTATGTCTTCTTTGGAAAAATGTCTGTTTAGGTCTTTGGCCTATTTTTTGATTGGGTTGTTTGTTTTTTCTGATATTGAGTTATATGAGCTGTTTGTATATTTTAGAAATTAGTCCTTTGTCAGTCACATCATTTGCAAATATTTTAGCCCATTCTGTAGGTTGTCTTTTCATTTTGTTTATTGTTTTCTTTACTGTGCAAAAGCTTATAAGTTTGATTAAGTCCTATTTATTTTTGCTTTTATTTCTTTTGCCTTGGGAGACTGACTTAAGAAAGCATTGCTACAATTTATGTCAGAGAATGTCTTGCCTATGTCCTCTTATAGGAGTCTTATGGTGTCATGTCATATATTTAAGTTTTTAGCCCATTTTGAGTTTATTTTTGTGTGTGCTGTGAGGCAGTGTTCTAACTTCACTGATTTACATGCGGCTATCCAGCTTTCCCAGCACCACTTGCCGAAGAGACTGTCTTCTCTCCATTGTATGCTCTTGCTTACTTGTGAAAGATTAGTTGAATGTAGGTGTGTGGGTTTATTTCTGGGCTCTCTGTTCTTTTCCATTGATCCATATGTCTGTTTTTGTACCAATACCACACTCAGCCATAAAAAAGAATGAAAAAACACTGCAGCAACATGGATGGACCTAGAGATTATTATACTAAGTCTGGTAAGTCAGAGAAAGACAAATATCATATGATATCACTTATATGTGGAATCTAAAAAGGAGATACAAATGAACTTATTTATAAAACAGGAAACAGATTCAGAGACATAGAAAACAAACTTATGGTTACCAAAGGGGAAATGGGGCAGAAGAGATAAATTAGGAGTTTGGGATCAACAGATACACACTACTATGTATAAAATAGATAAACAACAAGGACCTATTGTATATCACAGGGAACTATATTCAATATCTTATAATAACCCATAATGCAAAAGAATCTGAAAAAGTGTATATAAACTGAATCACTTTGCTGTACATCTGAAAGTAGCACATTGTAAATCAACTATGCTTCAATAAAAACTTTTAAATGTATTTTAATTCTTTACAGAATGGTCACAGGAGGTATTCAGAACAGGCTAGAATAAATGTTAAGAGCTAGGTAGTGTATTAGTTTCCTAGGGCTACTGTACTAAAGGACCACGAACTGGGTGACTTAAAACAATGGAAATATATTGCCTCATCGTCCTAGAGGACAGAAATCAAATGTGTCAAAATCAAAGGTCCAAAATCAATGTGTTGGGAGGGCCATATTCCCTCCAAAACTGTAGAGGCAAATCTATCCTTGGGTTTTCCTAGCTTCTGATGGTGACCACCGATCCTTGGCATTCCTTAGCTTGCAACTACAGCTCTCCAATCTCTGTCTCTGTCTTCACATTGCATCCTCCCTGTGTGTCTTTATCTTCATGTGGCCATCATCTCTGAGGGAGACTGTGTCCTAATTTCCTTTGTCCTATAAGGACACCACTCATGTGGAATGAGGGCCCACTCTAGTTGACTTTATCTTAATTTGATTACAGGTAAAGACTATTTCCAAATAAGATCATATTCACAGATCAAGAGTTAGAACTCCAACATGTCTTTTTGGTGGGGACACAATTCAGCACATAACAGGTGAGGAGCATCAGCATGGTAGGAGTGCTAATAATGAGTTTAATATCCTCGAGCTCTTTCTCAGTTCTGACACTTCCTGTATGTTGTCTCCTTTGTCTCATTCCTCTGGCCCCCTCTGCTCGCATTCCAGTGGTAGGAGGGAGCCAGCTCACAGCAGCCCGGGAGAGCCACTGGTTAAATTTTCAGGAGCTAGTTCCTACAAACAGCAATTTTTCCACTTCCACCCCACCCCCAGCCCCCACTCCCACCAAGGAATTACTCCTAAAGTCTTCTTTTCTTTCAGGGGTATCCTGGGTAGATGCTGAAGGAGACTAAGTTCAAGGAGCATGAAGTATGGGCTACCTTTGTGCACATGCCTATAAACTGGTCAGTCTCGGTTGTAGGAAAAAAAAAAAAAAGACTAAAACATGTTTTTTCTTGTTCCTCAAATTATGTCAGTACCTGGCAGTTATTTATGTTTCAAGAGTCAACAGAAGGCAGGCAAGGGACCAGGGAACATGAAAAGTGTTTAAAGGATGTGATTTACTACTCAGAGATGTGTCAGTGATGTGGAATGAATTAAAAACAAGAAGTCTTCCAGGAGAAAAGATTTCTTTAGAGATGTAATTAATTGACCTGGCTTGGGTCTTTCCTTTCCCAGAGAAGTAGTTGTCAGTGAAGTGCTTCCAACACTGCCCTGGCTGTAATTGTTATTCAAGTTCATTCTGCAAAGTCATTTTCACTTAAGAATTCTAGCAATTCACCAAAAATTTACAGGCTAGGCTTTTGTCTTGCCACACACCTTGGAACTGATCTCAGAATTAAGAACCAAATACAGTCAGCAATTATCTTAAACATTTGTTTTCAGAAATAAATTTTTTCCCGTATTTGTCAGAATTGGCTCAGGGTTCTTTTTCAACTTAATCTTTGTTAGCAGCATGAAAAACTGTTAAATGTTCAGGCATAAGCAAGTCATTACTCCACATCTGAACTCTAGAGAGCTTCTGGTTGTCATGGTGATGTGACTGCACACGTGAAGCTAGCATTGGCAACCTCGTGTTTTCATTAAAATATCATGCACATTTGCATGAACTCCTGCCCAGAGCATTGTTACTGTGTTTGATTCTGCCCCCACCCCCTTGTCCCATAATAGTGCCAGGGGATTTCATGTTTCAAAGCCAAGCCTGTTTGAGTTCACTGCGTTTATTATTGATCTGTCTCGGATGGAAGTTGAGTTGTATTCAAGGCTTAACGTATACAAATAGAGAGCTGGCTATATACCTGTACAGTTAATCCTGACAATTACTTTTCCCCTGAACCCTGTTTTTTAGCGAATGATTTTAGTTTCTTTATCTTGCCTCCTCCGGCATTAGAATGTCTTCCTTCAAATTTCTCCTTCTGGACTTTTAATGTTGCTATTACTCTTGAAGAGGTAGGTTTCTTTTCTGTTTCCCAACCCCTCTTCCCCATACCTTCCTCCCAGGACCTTATTATGTTCCTTTTGGCTTAGGGCTCTCATCATACCTTTTCATTGATTTGATCATTTTGTTTATTCAGTTGATAACTATTTCTGGCATGTTAACTACATGGTAGGCTAGGTGCTGGGTCCAAGGTACACAAGGACAAAATTAGTTGATAAGAGATATAAGCTTTTGCTGACTACGCTTTTCTTGAAATAGTCTGTGTATTTCAGGGACGACAGCCATGTTCACAAAGGTTCACCAAGGCACACAAATTATTTATTGAGTCCCACAGACTATCAAATAACATGAGTTTACTTTTTGTTCCCACGTCATTATTTAAACATTCTTTTGTTGAGCTAAAGTCTTGAATAAATAAACCGACGACTAGAAAGTGTCAGCGCAGTTATCAATATGGTAATATACAGATTATAATGGCTGTTAAATATTACATAGTACACATCAACTCCCTCCCCCCCCACACACACACTGAAGTTAAGACAAGACTCTTTAGCAATAACTGAAACGTTTTATTTCAGAGACTCTTACAGAACTTCCATGTGATGCCTCATTGTACTTCTATACAAACCTCTGTTCATCCTGCCCCTCACCTTTCAAAATTCTATTCAGGTGTCACTTGTTCTTTGAAGTGTTTTATAACAGGAAGTAAAAGGATAGTAATTAATACTAAAAGTATTTTTTTAGAACTCTGGAGGTAAATTCCAGCACATACACACGTTATACACACACGTATATGATATGTAAAGTATGTATTGGGGAGTAAAGTGTATTTATTGTCATGGATTGTGTTAGAAACAAGTTTGACAATGCAGAATTCTATAATACATGTAAAGCATTTCACATGATAGCAACACATAGGAGGAGCACAAGGTTTGCCACAAACATCGTGACAGAACAATTTTGAGGACAGGCTGATTAATGGTGTGAAATATAGCAGAGAACAAAGCAGATGAAATTGGAAATGAAGTTATTGTTTTGGAAATAATTAACTTGTATGAAATCAAAGGTTATCAACAAAACATGACTTAGTCTGCAAATATTTATCCTTAATAACATACACAGTAACATGGCTTTATAGGGCTATGTGATAGTAAAAATACAGAGAAAAATTATACATGGAAAGAAACAGACAAGGTAATTTCTACACAGAAATTACAATAAGCAAGGAATAGCAGTTTCATCTCTCTAAGTTTGTTCTTTAAAAGGAAGGAAAAGAGTTACATTATATATAGAGAAATACAGATGATATAGATATTGAATATAGTTTTTCTGAAAAATCTTTAATTAAAAGAAGCAGTCTTGGAACTTGGGACGCATAAAACCTTTATGAGACTCCTTTTTTTTTTTTTTTTCCCTGCCTGATAGGGAATGATACTTTGGTGGAATTCCCAGTAGGGCGGGAGAGTCTGGGGATAAGCTTTATGATTTCTCCAGTGGGAATCTGCAGACGACAAACACAGCAGTGGCTTCCCGTTCCCGGCTGCCTCTGGAACAAATGCCACTCCACCCACCTTTTCATAAAGAGTTTGGTTAAGGTTCTTAAGGTGTTCGAGTAATTAGTCCCCAGGTGTCTGGAGAGGGTGAATAGGAGGAGAAAGCAGAAGAAGTGGGGTAGGTGGACACAGAGGAAGTCAAATATCTCCTTTTTACCCCATTAGAGGGAAGACCTTACTGCCTGACCTCACTGTGGAGTCCCAGTGCCCTGATCTCTTCTCCACAGCCTCTCTCTCTCTCTCTCTTTTTTGAATTGAAGTATAGCCAGTTACAGGTTCTAGCTTCAATTCTGCTGAGTGATCCTAACAAAGCATTTGGTTTTTCTAATTTCTACTGTTTTCCTAATTTCTCGTTATGTTTCCTCTGAGGGGCATCAACCCACTGGAGTAGACCAAAGGAGAACCTTAGGGGAGGTGAATCCCTAAAGATGGATGAGTTAGCCTGTTAGTGAAGCAAGAGGACAGAATGAAAGGACATGTGCAAAAGTAAAGAGACAAGAGAGAGAAAGCATTACAGGTTCTACAAGGAGTTTGGTGTGGCTGGATCGTAGAGGGCATTTAATGACGGGATGTGTCGTGAGGCTGCAGACAGGAGGGCCAGCTCATTAAATGACAACCATGTTGGACATCCGTCACACCCTGACTGTGTCAGGCACTTTGCTCTATGCTTTGCATATATTATTTCACTTAATCCTCATGCAAACTCCACAAGAGGCAGGTACTGAAAGAAGTTATGAAATGGCTTAGAAACCACAGGAAACTGAGAAGATTATGTAACTTGACTCAGATCCTGTAGCTAATACATAACAGAGTCAAGCCTTTGTCTGTCTCTTGCATCCGTGCTCAAATCCGTGCCATCAGCTTGAATGGAGAGTCAAAGATAAGTTTTAAAGACAGAACAAAAAGATTTTATATATATATATATATATATATATATATATATATATATATATATATATTTCAGGAAAACTTGTAGGATGTAAAGAGTGCAAAAATGGAGGGTTGGAGGTTTGATTGGGATTCCTCCTCTAAACTGCTTTAATCTCATGAGTTTATCAGTACCATTTGAGAGCTGAGCATGTGTCTTATTTTTCTTTTGATTACCAGCACTTAACAGTGCCTGGAATGTAGCAGATATTTATTGAGGAAATAACTGATTACTATTATAATTATGTAAAAGACAAATGATGAATGCCTAAACTAAGGCAGTGACAATGGGATTAGAAGTGGAATGGATTAAAAAGCCAGTTGAATGAATTTATGCCAGGCAAATAAATTAATGTTACTTTTAACAGCAAAAATGTTTGAAATTCAGGGGACTTTTCTAATATTTTTAATTCAAAGACCAATTCGAATGGTGGCTTATCATGTACCACTGGAAGACCAGAAAGGAAGTAGTAGGGGTATGAGAGTCTATTGGTGTCTCCTTAAATGATTCATGCGGGCAACCGTGACCCCAAGATCAGGCAGGTGGGGTATATTAGGGAATGTAGCATGAAGTTCTGATTCTCAAGTAGCAGACTGGTTTCAAATCTCTTTTTTGCAAGAGTAGGTGTATGACGTTGGTTAAATCGGAGACTCTGATTTCTCATCATGATGATGGAGTAATGTTGCAGGGAAGAGATGAAATAATAATGATAATAGTCCTTTTAAAACAGTATTTTGCTATCTAAATCCGAGTGTTGATTAGATTATTTCTAGTGCAAAAGCTGCAATGCCTCAACTGTATTTATAATTGAGTTTTAATATGTAAGTCTGGTGATTTATTGTTGTTGGTAAATTTTCTTACTGTGACACTATTAGTACTGATATTAGAGGTTATTAAAACTGAATATAGTCTATTACAAAAGCTACTGGAACATTATACATTTTGTACATTTAAAATTTTCTATAATGACTATCTATTACTTTTGTAATCTGCAGAGAGCTGAGATTATTATTTCTGAAGTCTCTGAAATTATATTTGCCAATGATTTTTTTATTTAGGAGTCACAGCAGAGGAGAAGTTCATAAATTTAAAACAAGAAAAGTCATTTTTCGTGCTCTAATAGGTAGATTGCCAAATTTAGACTCTGAGCACAATTTTTCAGAACTTCCTGCTAGACAGAAGCGGACCCATTTCCACAGTGGTGGTCCAAGCAGAAAGATGTACACAGACCTAAGTGTACCTGAAATGATGACCTTTTGCTGAAAAATCATTTGGAACAGCATTTGTTTTGCAATAGCTGTCATGTTGTGTAGAGGCAGAAACAGGACAAAAATGAAGGTTATTTTAGTTTTCTTCTAGTCACCTTACAGACCACAACAGCTAGAGCACAAATCTAAGTATAAAAGTTTATGAGACTTTGCTAAATAAATACCCTGTTAGAACGTACCACGCATCTGGTCTGGGTCATGCTGCTCCCAAACTCTGAGTATTTCAGTAAATTCAGTAATTGGGTGAGGTCATAGGATGTATATTTTCTTTTTTTGGGCAAATGTCAAAGCATCATAAAATTATATGCTTTAAAAGAGAGTTTAATGGCAACGTGCCTTTAAAATAAGGTAGATATGAATAGGAATTCAAGTTCTAAATCTTTCTAGCTGGATGACCTAAGGTGAGTTGCTGAACCACTTGCAGAATTGGGGTAGTTATACGCACCTAACAACATTTTTGTAAAGATTAAGAAAGACTGTGTAAGTAATGAATAATTTCCTCTAAAATTTCTTAGGTGTTCAATATACAGTTCCTCAAAGCAGGAATCCCAGAGAGATGACCGTCTAGAATCTATTTGAGTATTGTGCATGTACTTCTATGCAAAGCTGCTTGTTCTATTTTTTTTAAAGCACTACGATTTCTCTTTGGTCATTTTGTTAAAGTGTGCTGACCCTCTGACTCATTTAACAGTTTTTATTCCGCATTTGCCCAATGTTGCATTTAAGAAGTTGCTTTGATACTATTTCAGAGAAGGAAAAAGCTAAAAGGTGTTCGTCCTTCCCCTTACAGAGTTTATAGTCTAACGGGCAATAAATAAACACATAAAATGGGAGGAGAGACCAGGAAGATGTAACCTAAGCTAGGGAGTTATTAATTACCTCTTGAAGAAAAGAAAATTAAGCCGAGACCTACGGGAAGAATGAAATCGTTTCAGCATAGTAGAAGCTCAACACATATTTGTTGAAATGCATTGAGATATGTTTAACCAAATCATTGCCTATATGTGGGCCTGAAATTTTAGGAATATAGTCCTTAATATTATGAAAGAACCTTCAGTATTAGGAAAACGGCACTTATGGTTTCTTTTTTATTTTCAAAGTAATGCATCTATAAATGTACAAAGGAGAGCACAGAAATACGTAAAATGAAAAGGAGTAGGTTTCCCTTCTTCTTTTGTCTCCAGCCTCACTCTCCAGTGGCAATTACGTTCAAACACTTCTAATTTTATTTCTCTTAGTGGTCATCTCTATTATCATTAACAAAATGTTTATAAGTCTATCTATAATTCAGATAACATCTATTTACTTTGCACACTGAAAAGTGAGGTGTTGACTTACACTGCCATCTTACATTTGCTAGTTTTTGATAATTTTATTATTGTATGTCATCATTCCTTAAATACTTACATTAGTTTATAAAATATACTAAATCCTATCTTTTTTTCAGTGTTTTCCCAGCTTTGTTGAGATAAAGTTGACAAAACTGCATGTATTTGTGTACAGTTTGATGTTTGATATACATATACACTGTGAAATAATCATCACAATCAAGCTAATAAACATTTCCATCACTTCGCATAGATATCATTTTCTTACCTTTTCTTTCTTTTTCTTTTCGTGGTGAGAATACTTAGTATGTACCCTCTTAGCACATTTCAAGCATGCAATACAGCCTTGTTAAGTATAGTCACATTGCCGTACATTAGGGCACCAAAACTTACCCATTTTGCAAAATTGAAACTTGTACCCCTTGACCCACATTTCCCCATTTCCCTCTCCCCCAGATCTTGGCAATCACCGTTCTACTCTCTGCTTCTATGAGAGTGACTATTTTAGATTTCCCACATAAGTTAAATCAGACAGTATTTGTCTTTGTCTTTGTGTATCTGGCTTGTTTCATCTAACATAATGTCCTCCCAGTTCATTCACTTGTCACAAATGGCAGGATTTCCTTCTTTTTTAAGACTGATAATACTCCAATGTGATATATATGTATTTAAAACAATTTATTTGTCCATGCATCCATCCATCCATCCATCCAAGGATATTTAGGTAGCTTCCATATTTTAGCTGCTGTGAATAAATGCTGCAATAAACTTGGGAGTGCAGATACCTCTTTGAGATACTGATTTCACTTATTTTGGGTATATACTCAGATGTGGGATTTCTGGCTCATAACGTGGTGCTATTTTTAATTTTTTGAGGAACTCCTACCCAGTTTTCTAAATATCTATGCCCATTGGCACTCCCACCGACAGTCCACAAGGGTTCCTTTTCTCCGCATTCTTGCCAACATCTGTTACCTTTGTCTTTCTGATCACCATTCTAGCAGGTGTGAGGTGGTGTCTCACTGTGGTTTTGTTCTGCACGTCCTTGATGACTACTGATGCTGAGCAGATTTTCATATACCTGCTGGCCATTTGTATGTCTTCTTTGGAAAAATGCCTTATCAGGTCCTTTGCACATGTTTTTTAGATTCAAATTTTGATAACTTTTTTTTAATTAAAGTATAGTTTATTTATAATATTATATTACTTCAAATATTTTTATAGGTTATACTCCGTTCAAAGTTACTGTCAGATAATAGTTATATTTCCCTGTATGGTACAATATAGCCTGTGGCTTATTTATTTTATACATAGTAGTTTGTATATTTTAATTCCATGCCCCTATCTTGCTTCTAAAAGATACTCATTAAGATAATTTAATGAATGGTTTAAAATTTTGAAGACAATTGTCAGAAACTTAATGAAAAAAGAAGTAAAAGTCATAAATCATATTGAGGGGTTTTCTGTTCAAGACATGGACAAGAGATTTTACTGGTTAACCTGCCTAGAGATGAAAGTTATAAACTCTAGACAAAAATATGAAAACACAACTATGTGAAGGCTCTGGAGAGCAACCAATGCAGGCAAAGTTTAGAAGCTGTTCAGTACATGGATGAGGGGAACTGCATTTGGATGAGTTTTTCTGTCTTTATGGCTTTTAATGTGGGGCAATTTCCATTTCCTGCTGAGCAAAGTACCAAACTTGTAAAGAAACCAGCATAGAGTCCAGAGAAAAAGACCTGAAAAGCACTAGTTGGTTTGTTTTTTTTTTTTAAACCATTTTCTGGTTTAGTATTGAATGAGGAAGATGAATCTGATGTTTTTAAATTAGGTAGTTGGTCCAGGAAAGCTACCATGGGAAGAAGACGTAATAGAGATTTGGTTCAGAAGTTATACATATGCTGGCCTCCTCCATGTCACATGTGCTCGGATATGAACTCAGCTTCTAGGATTAGGAACCGATCCGAGATGAAAGAATCATTATGGCTGACATATGTTTTCCCAAATTTGGGGGCAGGGTCTTTTCCTGTAAACTTATAATTTAAAATTAAACTCGCCTCTTAATCTTCTTAGCCTATTTCACCCCGATAAAATAAATAAGTTACAGGGGTAAAATATATAGCATAAAAATACAGCTAATAATATTGTAATAACTTTGTATGGTGACAGATTGTTACTAGACTGATTGTGGTGATCATAATGTCTGCAAATATCAAATCATGATGTAGCACACCTGAAACCAACATAGTATCTGTATTTCAATGAAGAAATTAAACTTGCTTTTGATAAGCTGGGGGAGAAAAAAGAAAATATGTATATTTTTAGTACAATTCCTTATATAGAAGATATTTAAAGGGTGTTCATAAGCATTGTACAGTAACAATTCAAGGGATAGATTTTCCCTGAAAATAGGAGTATGCTTTTTAAACTAAAACATCTTATTGCATATTTTAATCCCCAATGTAAGAAATCAAATAATATACTCTGTAGGTCATAATGTTTGCATAACATCATTTTAGAACATTATAAAAATAAAGCAAATCCCACTTTTGACTAAGGACGCTGGCTGACATTTTACTTTCAACATGTTACATTCTGTCTTTATATTTTTAAACAATGGCAAAAATTCAGAATATGAAGGGCCAAGCTGCTCTTGTTGGCTCTGGATCTGCCTTGCTTTTTTGGGTTTCAGTCAAATATTTGACATCAGTTCAGCTTACTTTTAGACTGGTAATTTCAGAAGTCGACATTATCCCATTTATGTAGTTCAGATGCACATCTTCAAGTTCTCCAAGAACTATGTCACTGTTTGCCAAATGAAGATTCGCACAACACACTCTTCTCACTGGCAATGGTTATGGTATGGAAGAAAGAGCAAGGCCTGTAAGTCAGATAGTCTGGATTTGAGTTCCTGCTTCACAACCTTTTAATCTTAGACAATTGACTTAAACATTCCCAGCTTATTTCCTTGAGTGAAAAATGGATGGGGATGGTAATACCATCCTATATTAGCCGTAGGATCTAGCTAATCATAACTGTAACCATAATGAGGAGGAGGAGGAAAAACATAGCTGTTGAAAGTGTTACTGGAGCTAGAAGTAATGTGATTAGTATTTACAGTAACATTTATTAAATTGCTTTTGATGTACCAGGTATTACTGAGTATTAGAATGAAGAATGTTCCTTGTCTTCCTCCCTAAAGTAGCTCAAATCGTCACCCTGTGTAGAATCTTAATGAGGAGGGTGCCTCCGAGGGTAACCCTGAGAGGTGATCACTTTGGCAAGCCTGGCCATCTCTAGACTGGCTAGGGGCCCAAGAGGTGCATTGCAGGTGTGTCTTTATGCTTCCTAATTAAAGACCCATTTCTTCAAGATCCACAGGTTCCCAGGAAGAAAGCAGGAAGCTGTCTATTTACTACTCCATAGGTTCTCATTATCTCCATTACAGGTGGTTGCGTACCTTTCAGCCACCTCCAGGTCATGGCTTAGATTTATGAGGCTGAGCGGTGTCTGGCATAACGGAGGGAGAGAACTGTGAGTCAGCATCTTTCATCTTTACTCAGAGTCGCATCAGAGAAGTTCATGTGGTTAAAATTGAGAGACAATGATGCGTCCGCGGTTTAATTCTCCCTCAATCCCAGAATGACGGGATGCCCTTGGGCAGGTTACTGAACTTGGCTAAGTCTAAAATGGTTCACTCTCTCTCCCGGTGGTTCCTTTGTCTATGCCTTCAAGGCTGACTCTGACGGATACATTATTTCCTCTGGTATGTTGTAAAATTTAGTTCAAATTCAATAGTGAAGTTCTGCAGGTCACGTGGCTCCCCGGGGTGGTTTTGCACACTTCTTTCCTGAGTCGCTATGTCTTTGCTTTACAGTCGCTATTCATTTCCCTAGTGTGTAACTTCTCCTTGCCCCACCCCTTTTATCTCCATCTAATGCAGGTTGGGTCTTCTAGATAGGCAGAGCTGGCACTAGACAGAAGCATTTGTCTTGCTTTGAAATTCCAGACAACTGCTGCTTCTCCAAGAACCATTACAAATGGCAGTTGGGGCTAAGCAAGGCAGACAGCCCACACTGGTCCCTGACATTATATGACACTGACCTTTTGTTCCATAGAAGTCAATTTTTATTCATGATTGAGACTATTTTCAATTAATTGTGCTAGTTAATGTCTAAGAAACACTATCTGTTATATTTGTAATCAAGATATATTGTGTCCTTTGTGCTTCCATTATCTTTGGGCCATGTAATTCTGTTGGAAGAAAGAAAGTAATTAGATTTGCTCAGAATGATTTATTCTTTACAAATGTATTCTGCTTATTGTTTCTGATTCTATTTTTTTTTTTTGAGAGGCAGAATCATGGCATTCATCATTTAAAAAAATAAAAGCAATCTAAGAGACATCTTTTCATAAAGTCCTCAGTGACATCATATCTGAGTTTGGATCGGAGTTATAATTCTTGAATAATATGAAAACATTACATGTTTCCTCTGCACTGCATCTTTTTGTCTGGGAGGTTGTATAGTATATTGGAAACCCTTTGCAGTCATACAAACTTGGGTTTAAATAATGACAATGTTACCTTGTTGCTTTGTGAATTTGACAAGCAGGTTAACATATCCTCAGTTTTTCCATCTGTAAAATGGTGTTAATAATAGCTACCTTACAGAATGTCATGATCATTGTATCATACAGCATCTATAACAGGCTTGACATGATGCCTGGTAGATTTTTTTGTTTGTTTGTTTTTTTAATAGAGGTACTGGGGATTGAACCCAGGACCTTGTGCGTGCTAAGCATGTGCTCTACCACTGAACTATTACCCGCCCCACTAGATTGCTGATATTAGTTTCCAGGCCTCACTCCCTGACTTCAGCTCATAAATCTTTCCAAAGAAATGTCCCTACTTGGGCAATCTCTGCTCAAGCCTGAGAGAATGGGACTCTATGATCTGTTTTTTTGTCACATAAGTATGTCTTATTTCAGTGGCTGGAATCTGGCACAGTCCAGAGGGTATGACAATCATAAATATCTTTACAACTACCTTCATTTTCTTAACATGAGTTTTCTTAGGGAGGCTAACGAAAAAAAATGGTTCAGAAGTGCTGAAATTAAAGTAACCAGCAAATGTATTGGCAAGCTCTGATCAGCGTACACTTGTGACCTGGGCTGTCTGCCCCTAGACCAGTCCGAGGTAGTGCTTTTCAGAGTGCTAGCGTTCATGTACAGGCCACATCACATCCATAGTATGGGCATACCAACTGTAGGACTTGGGCAAGTCACTTTTGAGCCTGTTTTTTTTTTTTTTCATATTTCAGTTTTATTAGGTAGAATTGTTACAGTACGACTGCATACATATAATATATTGCATGTAAATACATAGACACAATATACTGCACGTATTTTAAAAAATTTACATATATGTACTGTTCAGTTTCTAAGAACGTTTAGAGCTTTAGCTTTTTAAACTTGCATAGTTATCAAAGGAATAAAGCCGATGGCAAAATAAGAATTAATTCAAAGAGATACATACATACCGCTATTAACAGCAACATTATTTAATAATTGCCAAGACGTGGAAGTGTCCCAAGTGCACATCAACAGATGAATGAATAAAGATGAAGCCTGTATATGTAATGGAATACAACTCGATAAGAAAGAAGGATATTTTGCCATTTGCAGCCCTTCATTCACTTTTTTTTTTTTCACTTCAAAAACCAGAATTTTATAACTTGAGCCTGCTTGTTTTTGTACGTATTGAAAGTGTGGACTGGCGCCTTGTAAAACTGCATGTTATTAAGATTCTTATATCTAACAGTATCTTGGGGGTTAAGAGAAAGTTAATTTGTACAGCAATAGTTATTGCATTACCATTTTTAAAAGCATGCTTATTTGATCTTCCTGGTTGTATGCATTTTAAATGAATGGGTCCTTAGTATAAAATTAAGCCTTCCTCTGTATCAACTATGAAGGCAGATACTGGGTTTGAATTGGTTTAAGGGACAGAGAACGCTTAACAATTTGGATTTTATTTCCAAATTGTTTAGATTCTTTGACCTTTGAATTAAACTGTGATTGGTTTCTAAGAAGTCTTTTTGTTTTTAAAGTCTCATTGTTGCTATCATTGGGGGAAAAATAAGTGCCTCTGGAATCTTACTCCTACTGAACTCAAAGATGAATTAGCTAATATATACCATGTGCAAAGTACTAAGCTGGGCACTGCAGAAGAGAGGAATAAATGAAAGTAATTACAATAAATCAGAATATTACATGAGACATTCAAACCGAGGTAACCTCGTCCATTTAGGACACGGAATTGCAGCACGGGATAGATTTGAGGAAGACTTTTAACAAAAAGTCACCTATATACCTATACACACATGTTCAATCTTCTTGTAATACATATACCTTGGAGATATTGTGGGTTTGGCTCCAGACCCCTGAAATAAAGCGAATATCCCAGTAAAGTGACTCACACTAGTTTTTTGGTTTCCCAGTGCATATAACAGTTATGTTTACACTATACTACCGTCTATTAAGTGTGCAATAGCACTGTGCCTAAAGAAACAATGTGCCTATCTTAATTTAAAAAATACTTCTTGCTAAAAATGCTAACTATCATCTGAGACTTCAACGAGTTGTAATCTTTTTGCTGATGGAGGTCTTGCCTCCCGGTTGGTGGCTGCTGCCTGGTCAGGGTGGTGGTTGCTGAAGGTTGGGGTGGCTGTGGCAATTTCTTAAAAAAGACAATGACGTTTGCTCCAACAAATGACTCTACCTTTCACGAACAGCTTCTCTTTGGTATGCAATGCTGTTTGACAGCAATTAACTCACAGTAGAACTTCTTTTGAAGTTGTAGACAATCTTCTCAAACCCTGCCGTTGTTTTATCAGCTGAGTTTATGTGATGCTTTAGATATTTTATTGTCATTTCAACAGTCTTCACAGCGTCTTCACCAGGATTAGATTCCATCTCAAGAAACCACTTTCTTTGCTCACCAATAAGAAGCAACTCCTCATCTGGTCAAGGTTTATCACGAGATTGCAGCAATTCAGTCACATCTTCAGGCTCCACTTTTAATTCTAGTCCTCTTGTTATTTCCACCACTTCTGCAGGTCATCCATGAGGGTTGGAATCAACTTCTTCCAAACCCCTTTTAATATTGATATTTTGACCTCTTCCCATGAATCACGAATGTTCTTAGTGGCGTCTCGAATGGTAAATCCTTTCCAGAATGTTTTCAATTGATTTTGCCCAGACTCATCATATGGCAGCTATAGCCTTATGGAATAGAAATCTTCAGTAACACTACTTGAAGGCCCAAATTACTCCTTGATCCATGGGCTGCAGAACAGATGTTGTGTTAGCAGGCACGAAAACATTAATTCATTCTGCATCTCCATCAGAGCTCTTGGGCGACCGGGTACCTTGCCAATGAACAGTAATATTTTGAAAGGAATCTTTTTCTGAGCAGTAGATCTCAACAGAGGCTTAAAACATTCGGTAAACCATGTTGTAAACAGATGTGCTTTCATCTAGGCTCTGTTGTTCCATTTCTAGAGCATAAGCAGAGTGGATTTAGCATAATTCTTAAGGCCCTAGGATTTTCAGAATGGTAAATGGGTATTGGCTTCAACTTCAAGTCAGCAACTGCATTATCCCTTAAGAGGGTCAATCTGTCCTTTGAAGCTTTGAAGCCAGGCGTTGACTTCTGCTCTCTAGCTCTGAGAGTGGTCCTAGATGGCATCTTAAGTCCTAGACTTACAGTCTAGCTACAAGTCCTAGATGGCATCTTCTTCCAGTAGAAGGTTGTTTCATCCACATTGAAAATCTGTCGTTTGGTGTAGCCACCTTCAAGAATTATCTGAGCTACAGTTTCTGGATAACTTGCTGCAGCTTCTACATCAGCACTTGCTGCTTCGCTTTGCCCTTTGATGTTATGGAGATGATTTCTTTCCTTAAACCTCATAAACTAACCTCTGCTGGTTTCAAACTTTTCTTCCACAGCTTCCTCACCTCCCTCTGTCTTTATAGGGTTGAAGAATTAAAGCCTTGCTCTGGATTCAGCTTTGGCTTAAAGGAATGTTATGGCTGGTTTGATTTTCTATCCAGACCACTAAGACTTCCTACATGTCAGTAATAAGGATGTTTCATTTTCCTATCATTTGTGGACTAGCACTTCTAATTTCCTGCAAGAAATTTCCCTTTGCATTCACGACTTGGCCGGCTGGTGCCTGTCTTCACTTTTGATATGCCTTCCTCCCTAAACTTATTTCTAGGTTTTAGTTAGAGCGAGAGACGTGTGACTCTTCCTTTCAGTTGAACACTTAGAGGTCATTTTTAGAGCAATTAATTGGCCTAATTTCAATATTGTTGTGTTTTATGAAATAGGGAGGCTCAAGAAGAGGGAAAAAGGATGCAGGGACCGCCTGTCAATGGAGCAGTCAGAACACACACAATATCTATCATTAACATCTGCCATCTTATATGGGCATGGTTCGTGTGCCCCAAAACAATTATAATAGTAACATCACAGATCACCATAAAAAAATTAATAATAATGAGAACAGTTTGAGGTATAAAGGTCTTTCATAGGTGTTTTACATATGTTACAAACTCCGCACTGCATTTTTAGTATTTTTGTTCAAACTGTCAATTTATGTTTTAAGAAGATTTAAATGATATGGAAAAATTTTTATATACTTACCCACAGAGTTCTCATTTGCAGTGACTATTATTCTTTTGTGTGGATTTATATTTCCATCTGGTATATTCCTTCTGCCTGGAGGGCTCCATCAACATGTACAGTAGTGTGGGTCGGATAATGATAAGTTATTCCAGCTTTTGTGTATCTGAGAATGTAGCTACTGCACCTTCATTTATGAAAGATGTATTTGCTAGCTGCAGACTTGCGTGCCTGGGTATTTTATGTTAGATGCTAGACATTGTATTTTACCTTATTTGTTGTTAAACAGTTTTATATTCCTATAAATATTCTTGAGGATTTTTTCAAGGCCACAGTTAAATTACAAGGAAACAGTTATCCTGTTGTATACTAATTTTGTTTTATTTTGTGAACCAAAATGGCATTTAACCTAAGGCTAATTCACACCTGATCCTTCTGTGTACTCTACTCAGAATCCTGTGAATTACGTATTTTCCAGCTTGACCCTGTTTGATCACAGGGTGGTGTTCCCTCTTATCTTTTTGTGATTCTTTTTCCATTCTCAGGTGATTTCTTCACAAGCATACACTGATCAATACTCAAGGGCAGCCTCTGAAGATTTCTGTAATTCTCTCTTTGTGCAGTTTCTCTTCTGTGTGAAATCCTTCGGTCTCCCAGACTCTCAGCCTCATCCTGTTAAATCAGGAAGTCTCTTGGGCTCCATCTGTATCCTCACCCCCTACACCTCAACCTAGAAACTCTCTGAAGGAATAGCTGGGGCAGTCATAGGATTGACCTTATATTAATTCCCATTTTTAGGGATCACTGCCCCTCATCACCTCATGTCCAATATCTTGAAAACATTGTTTTATATATTTTGTCTGGTTTTTCAGTTGATTCAGGAGGAAGGCTAAATGCATTCTTTGTTTCACCATTCTGGCTGGAAGCAAAAATCCAATTAATTGTGTTTTAATGTTTTTATGTTAATTACAAATAATGACCCTATTTTGTAGAACTGGTATCAGTCAAGTTTTTTTGCACTACTAGATTATCCAGTTTCATGATACCTGTGCTTCCCTAACGTTACACTTCATCAAATAACACAACATGCTCTCTTCACTGAATAGTCCCTCCAGTTGTCCCGTCACTAGGTGAACACTAGCCGTGTTAGCGTGCTAAACCTGAGAGCTCTCGCATGCTGCCTTCTCTTTCTGGAACATTCTGAATCCAAATGTTCACATAACTAAATTCTACTCCTCTTAAATATCAGGTTTAAGTGTCTGTGTTTAAATATCTGGTTTTTAGAGGGGCCTTTCCAGACCCTTGCGTCCCATTATTCCCATATAACTCTCCATCAGGCACTATCATTTTTGTTATGACCTGTGCCAGTTCTAATTTTATTTTTGTTTGCTCATTTGACAATTATCTGTCTCATTTGAGTTTAATCCTTCTCTACCCAGTCATTTTGTGTCTTCCCACATGTGAGCCCAATTCTCTTAAGCTACTTTGTGTCTAGCAGGGAAGACAGACATGAAAAATTTCTAACTTTGAAAGCACCATGATGGAAAACATTAAGCTGATGCAGGAGTTTATAATGATTGGATCTAATCTTCCTGTGTTGGGCTTTCTAAGGAAGCAGTAGTTAATCTAAAAGACCTAAAAGATGAGTACCAGCTAGTAAAGAGTAACTGAGAAAAGGAAGGAGGAATCCCCATACTTAGTTTAGGGGAAAGAGGCTTGGTGTGGCGGCAAGGTGGGCATAGAAGGAAAGCTGATAAGTAATATAGCTACCTTGGTACGTTTGAACTGTTACCATGTCAAAGAGGGATTAATTACAGTCTCTATTGCTTGTGGAGTTCAGAGGTAAGACAGAAGAATTGAGATGATAATTAAAGTCAAGGGATTTTGACACAACAGCAGAAACATCTTTCTAACATCTGGAAATGTCCAAAACCAACTATCTTTAAAATGCAATAAATTGTCCAAAATTGGAGGTGTTCAAACAAAGATTGTATGATCATTGTTTAAAAGTATAAATGAGCATAATTCTGCAGTAGTTCCAAATGTATTCATAAAGATAGTCACAAGTTCCCTGAAATATAATTTATGCTGTGACTTAGACTATCATTAGACTAGTTGAATTTACTCATTCACTTATTCCACAATTATGTTACAAATACCTTCCATACACCAAGTATTGTTCTAGGAACTGAGTGAACAGAGATGTTTAAAATACTCCTGGTCCCTATCTTTAAGCTTGTGATCTAGCGTCAGTCCAGATATAATAGCAAGGTTCCCCATTCACATTCTTCATTTGAGAATTGTTCTGAAATGTCTTTGTGTTTCTTGGGGTGACCAGTATAGAGCTTTCCTTGAATGGAAGCACAGTTTATGAATGAATACTAGATTTAACCATCTCTCATATGCTTGTTCTTTTGTCTGGAAATTTTCCTTACACCCCCTCCTTTTACCTTGATAACTAGTGCTTATCCTGTAAGGCTCAGCTCAGGTGTCACCTCCTTCAGAAAGCGTTCCTTGAACAACTGTTCATACGCCTAGCAGATACTTAGTGTTTCTTCCTCCTTCATCAGTGCTGTTCCAAGACCAACGTTCATCTTGGGCTGGGTGATTTGGTATCACTTCAAAATAAGTTCTAAATTTTTGTTAAACTTTTGTTTAAAGATAGGAGAGACTGAGCACTTTATGAGGCAAGAGTAGAGACAGAAGGCCCTTCTCATATCCAGTGGCTTTCTTTTCCCTTTTATTGTCACCAACCCTTACTATGCTCACCAACTGGACATTTACACTCCTCAAAATTGCTCCAATTGGAAAAGCTCTAATTCTGTAATCATCTGAGCACAACCTCCACCGTTTTGGAGATCAGCCTCCTAATTATTTACATTACATCTCTTCTGCTATCCAGAATTCCATAGTATCCAGTTAATCAGCCCAAATATTTTTTCCTTATCCATCAACCTCCTCTTCTTTACTTCTTACATATTTAGCATACACTCTTTCGTTCCTGTTTCAAGCACTTTTGCACCCTTGCCCAGAAAAATATCACACTTGAGTAAATACAATTCTCTCCCTGGGTTACTAGCTTCGTGCTCCTGAAATTCGTTTAAATACAACTGCACAGTGAGGTAGAGAGGTTGTTCTATGATTCAGGACAATGTGTTTTAACTGTCTCAACAGGGACCGGCAGTATCCTGTGTTTCTCTAGTTAGCTGTCTTTCTTCCTTTCTAAAACTACTATTTTAAACCTTCTCCATTCTCTTCAAACTTCTGATCTGTCATCTCATTTCCAGCAATTTCAGCAGGTAAAACTTTTCTAATTTTCAGAAGAAAAAAAATGGAAGCCATCAGAAGGAGACAACTTCAATTTTCTGTTTCCACCTTTATAAATCTTCCTGTATCTTCATCTTCTTTCCCTTCTGTTAAAGAGTGTATCTCTCTTTCAGTTAAACTCTACCTGAGAATGGACCTCATACCCTTCTGTCATTTTAGGAATATTTCCTATCAACTACCTTCTTAATTTCTTCTACTTTTTGTATTATCTATCTTCTATTGGTGCCTTTGTATTACCATTTAAATCCTCCCATCATTAAAAAAAAAAAAGAGCCATGCATTTTCTCACCCCTTTCAATTACTGTCCAATCTTTCTTCAACCCTTTATAGCCAAATATCTGAAAAGGTACCCATCTCCATTTCTTATTTCCTATTAATTTCTCAGTCCGCTCACTTTTGGCTTCTACCACCCAACCAAAACTACTCTGCTAAGCTCTCCGGTGACCTCTGCGTCAGTTATACCAGTAGATATTTCCAGTTCTCACCTTATTTGACTTTTCAGCAGCTCTTCATATAATTGATCGTACACTATTTTTAGAAGTGCCATCTTACTTTGGCTTTTTGACAGTTAAGTGCTTCTGTCCCACCTCCACCCCCACCAACCTCTGCTACCTCTCTGATCACTTCTCAGATGCCTTGGCTTTTCCACCTCTTTTATGTGAGTGTTATACGTTAACTGTCAGTGCTCTGCCCTGGGCTTTTACCCATTCCCTTTCCCTCCCTTCTCTCTTCTCCTCTCTTTTCTTGTTATGCTTTCTACCTTGACAGCTTAATCCACTCTCATCAGTTTAAATACCATATATATGTCAGTGACTGCTAAATTTATAATATAAAATAATATATATTACAAATCCCAAATGTTAAAATTTAGACCTCTGTATCCAAATGTTACTCAGCCTTATCTTCAGGTGTTGCATCGGCAGCACAGTCTTACTATTTCAAAGTGAAATCCGAATTCCTTCCTTCTCCAAAGTGATCATTCCTTTGGTGTCGTCCAGTTTAGTCCGTGTCATCCACATCTGCGAGTTGACGAAGGCTCAGACTAGAGTATGACCTTTGAAACCTCATACTTCTTCAACAGCAGTATCCAAATTAATCACAATTTTGGTAGATCCTAGCTTCTTAATATGTACAAAATCTATTCATTTATTTCCATCTAAAGTATAAGGACCCTGCTCAAATCGTCATCATCTCTCACCTATCTGCTACAGTAGCCTCTGATCTGGTCTTCTCATATCCACAATTGCCACCTCCAATATTCCTCTGTGATAGCGTAATGTTCTGAAAGCAAAACCAATCACATTAAATCCTTACTTAAAACCATTCTGTCTCTTCCTGAGTATCTTGATAAAGAGTTCAACATTCACAATATGCTTGTCTTTAAGGTTCCAAGTGACCTGACCTTGTCTACTTCTCCAGTCTCAGCGTGTACCTCCCTCGCTTTCACTCTGTGAGCTCCAGTAACGCTGGCTTGCTTTCAGGAACTGAACTGGGTGGAGAACTCCTTTTGGTCGCAGGGAATTTGCTCATGCTCTTTCCTCTGTCTCTGACTTCCCTTCTAATCTCCCTCCTTTTTGCCTGGTTATTGTCTTTCAGGCATCAGCTTAAAAATATCTTAATCAGAGAAGATTCCCTAGCACTTTGGACTAAAATCAGTTTGTTTATTTTATATCTTATAGCATTGTCTACATTTCTAGTTGCTTTTACCACAAACATAATTAAATATTTAGGGTGATAACAATTAATGTATCTTTCTTTCCACTTGGCTGTAATTTCAGAAGGACAGAGATCATGTCTATGTTGGTCACTTATCTTCAGCTTTGATACAACCTGGAATCTAACACAGTATATATTAATATATGTTGGATGAGTTTTTAATGTTATAAGAGGAGTTGGGAAACTTAAAGATTCAAATTGGGAGTTTGAGATTTGCAGACACTAACTACTGTCTATAAAATAAACAACAAATTTCTACTGTACAGCACAGGGAACTATATTCAGTATCTTGTAGTAACCTGTAATGAAAAAGAATATGAAAAGGAATATTTGTATGTTTGTTTATGACTGAAACATTATGCTGTACGCCAGAAATTGATGCAACATTGTAAGCTGACTATACTTCAATAAAAATAAATAAACATAGAGTCAAAGAAACTCTAACATCAGAAAAAAAAAGAAACTTTAGTGATCATCTAGCCCATCCCCCTAATCTTATATATTAAGAATATGAAACTCGGAAAGGTTAAATGACTCATCCAAAGTCGCCTAACTCTAAATTCACTGCTCTGCCCAAAATATCAGACTGCCTTCCTACCATAGCTTTTCCAGTTCCACAATCTGATTTTTTTTTTTTTTTTTTTTTTTTTTGCTTACGGAAGAAAATAATACGACATTGAATACTAATGAGTTTAAAGGAGGAAATGCAATTTGATAATCATCCCCCCAAAACGAGCAGCTGTTTCCCTTTCACTGGGTTGAATACTGTGGTCCAGTAATATTGTTTCTGTGTTCAGTGTTCTCCACACATATTCCTTATTTATATTCTGTTAGAGACCATAGTAATGAGTACTACCACTCAGATAATTATCACAAATAGAACTGGATGCTTTTCTTGTTTGAATTAAGTCTGTGTGGGAGAGGTTATTTGAGGCCTTATTTCTGCGTGACCTCATAATATTTTAGAATATTGCACTGTAGTATGGAATTTGCCACTGAAAATGTGGCTGTGTCTATAAAAATATGAAAAGGAAGTTTTAAATCTTCTGCTAACAAACACTTCTCCACACTTACCACTTAGTCTGTTGTTGTTCTAAATTTGTTGTTAAAATAAATGATTAGAATTTTGTAGGACAAACAAATAGGGATCAAGGGCATTTGTTTTTCTTTAGATAGGACAGATATGATGAATAATAATTCAATTCAACACTAGCACTGGGCTGGACACTAGGGAAACAACTACAATTAATAGGTAAAGGGGACAGAACTAACCTGCATTTAAAAAGCTGTTTGAAGCATACAACCATTCTTACTTTGCTATTGTCATTGTGTGAATTATTTGATTAATAAATGAAAGAAGTGTTCACTGATTACATGTCAGGCAATAGGATAAATATTAGGAATATGAAGACAAAAGATGTAGTCCTTTATTTATCAATAAGCTACAATGTAATGACATAGATATAGAAAACCAGCTTGTGGTTCCTCGGAGGAAAGGTAGATGGTGATGGGATAAATTGGGAGTTCAGGATTTACAGATACTAACTCCTTATATGAAACAGATAAACAGCAAGGTCCTGCTGCATATCACAGCGAAATATATTCAGTACCTTGTAGTAGCCTGTAATGAAAAAGAATATGAAAAGGAATATATGTACATGTGTAACTAAATCACTATGATCTACACCAGAAATAAGCACATGAAAAACTGACTATACTTCCCTAAAATTTTTTTTTTAAAAAGGTGTAATGGAAACATTTAAAATGTTGACATGGTTGTGCTTTTTAATATCAAAAATATTCCTCCATTATCAACCCTTATTTTTATAATCCAGTTATAATACTTCATTATAGACTAAGCTACTGTAACATAAAAACTCCAAAAATACCATGAATTCGTCAAGGTGCTAAGTTTTTCCTCTCCCTCATGTAGGAGTCCATCCAATCCTGGCCAGAAAGGATTTGGCTCCAGGAGGTTGTGCAGGGACCCAGTTTCTCCTGTTGTGTTACTCTACAGTCTCCCAGAGTGTGGTCCTCATTCTCCTGGTGCAGACAGTTCATGGGCCCATCTTTGTTCTAGTCCCATGAAAGGGGAAAGGGAGAGGAAATGAAATGTAGGCAATTTCCTATTTAATGAATGTGACTAGAAGGTTTAGCACATCACTTCTACAAACTTTTGATTGTCCCCAACATGGTTACATGCACTCTCCTACCTTAAAGATAAGCTGAGAAATGCAGTCTCTTGCTGGGTAGTTCAATGCTTAGATAAGAGGCTGGAGGTTCCATGGTTAAGTGGACCAGGGGAGAATGAATATCCATGGACAATTAGCAGTCTCCATTGCAATTTTCCCTTTTTGGCACCCAGGTATCTGTGTATCTTTATCTTTCTTCATAAACATGCTCAAACCTTCTACAAGGGAGCCCACCTGAATCCTATCTAGTAACTGCAAGCAGCTGAAAATCAGGAGCATAGGTAGTCTTTTTTTATCAGGTTCTGGAAGTGGCTCCTCTTAATCTGATAACCCATCAACTAAACACAACTTAATGTCTTCTCTAACTCCAAAATACAATGGTAGAATAAGAACAGGATAACTAAGTTGAGACCACCCTAGCTGTGATACCCTGAGAAGAGCCACAATATCACCTGTGGAAGATTCCAGTCAAGAATACACACAAAGGAATATTACTCAGCCATGAAAAAGGAATGACATTCTGACATATACTACAACATGGGTGAGCATTGCTAGGGTTGAATTCTGCAAGGTGAAGCTATGAATAAATTATGCTAAGTGAAATAAGCCAGATACAAAAGGATACTTATTGAATGATTCCATTTATATGAGGTTCTCAGTCAAATTCATAGAGAAAGGAAGTAGAATGGTTGTTACCACGTGATGGTGAGAAGGGAATTGAGAGTTATTATTTACTAGGTACAGAATTTCAGTTTAGGAAGATGAACAAGTTCTGGAGATGGATGGTGGTGATGTTTGCACAACAGTCTGAATGTACTTAATGCCACTGAATTGTACACATAAGAATGGTTAAAATGGTAATTTATGTTATATATATTTTACCACATTTATGTTATATATAATTACCATATCTACTCTTTCAGAAATGTAAAAAATGGTGAGCTCACAGTAAATTTTGTCCATAGCAGATGTTAAATTATCCTGGGCAGGAACTGTGAAAGCTTCTTGCTGGTGGAGTAAATTCCTTAACCTAGCCCTGAAGTAGCTCCCCTGTTTACTGTCCCCTGTATCTTGATTTGTTTTTGAGGAGATGAGTGAGGTTTTTTTCTCACCCACTATCCACATCCGAAAGCAGCAAGAAAGAGTGTGTTCCACTTAGGGCAGCTTTAGGAGACTATGACGTTAAAAATGTATCATAGGCTCTTGAATACCAGGCTTGTGATTTCTTTGGTAATAAAATTCCCTCAAGACCTCAACAGAAACAAAACAACTAACTTGAAAAGATGTCTGCACCCCCGTGTTCATAGCAGCACCATTTACAGCAGCCAAGACATAGAAGCAACTTAAAAGTCCGTTGACTGGATAAAGAAGTTGTGGTATGCAGATACAGTGAAATATTATCCAGCCATAAAAAAAAAAAAACAAGGAAATCCTGCCATTTGTGACAACATGGATGGGTCTCAAGGGTGTTATGCTAAGGGAAGTGATTCAGACAGAGGAAGACAATACTGTATGATCTCATTCAGACATGAAATCTAAACAAAACTAAAACACACAGGAAAAATAAACTCATAGAAAAAGGCTGGATTTGTGGTTACCAGAGGTGGGGGTCAGTGGGTGGTGGCAGTGAGGATGAGGAGTGGAAATTGAAGAAAGATGGTGAAAAGGCACAAACTTCCAGTTATCAGATAAATAATACTAGGGATATAAGTACAATATTACCAATACTGCTGTGTGTTATATATGAAAGTTGTTAAGAGAGTAAATCCTTTTTTTCCACAAGATTTTTTCCCTTTTTATTTTAAAATTGGTTTTCTTACATTCTTAATAATGGACATTAGAAAATGTATGGGTTTTTGTAGTGTTTATAAAGCTACAAAAATCCCCCTAGTTTTTAAACATTTTTAATTTTTATACTATTTTAAAGGTGACTTTCCATTTACAGTTATTACAAAATATTGGCTAAATTTCTCATGTTGTACAACACATCCTTGAGCCTATCTTAAACCCAATAGTCTGTACCTCCCACTGTCCCCCCATATTGCCCCTTCCCCCCACCCCAGTAACCACTAGTTTGTTTTCTATATCTGTGAGCCTGCTTCTTTTATCTATATTCACTAGCTTGTTATATTTTTTTAGGTTGCACATATAAGTGATATCATACAGTATTTATTTTTCTCTGTCTGACTGATTTCACTTAGCATAATGCCCTCCAAGTCCAGCCATGTTGCTGCAAACGGCAGAATTTCATTCTATTTTATGGCTGCGTAGTATTCCACTGTACATATATACCACATCTTCTTTATCCAGTCACCTGTTGTTGGACACCTAGGCTGCTTCCACGTCTTGGTTATTGTAAATAGTGCTGCTATGAACACTGGGGTGCAGGTATCTTTTCGAATTAGTGTTGTTTTTTTTCTTCAGGTACATCCCCAGGAGTGGAATTGCTGGGTCATATGGTAAAGAGAGCAAATCTAAGAGTTCTCATCACACACATACACAATTTTTTTTCCTTGCCTTTTTAATTGTATCTATAGGAGATAGAAGATGCTAACTAAACTTACTGCAGTAATCATTTCACAATATATGTTAATGAAACCATTATGCTCTACACCTTAAACTTACACAGTGATGTGTCAATTATATCTCAATAAAACTGGAAAAACAAAAAATATTAGTAGGCTTTTTGCCTATTTGTTTCTGGGCATTTCCATGTGGAATAATCACTCAAAGACTTTTGAACAACTTCCCATAGAGCCTACAGACACTTCTCTTGAATTTATTGTCTCCTCTGCTCTGCTCAGATCTCTTTTCCCTTAACTTAAGGTCGGCCACCCTAATGCCATCTGAAACCACAGTCTTGGCAAGTTGGCTGGGAAGCTAATACTCTTAGACTGACCTTTGCCCCTTGCCTGCTCCGATGAAACTGTTGTATCATTCTCTTTGTGGAATTGAAGCAGTTGACTTTTCCAACCTTTTAAGGTCCCAAATTAATGGCATTTTCATCCACTAAAGTGCAGGTCAAGGGCAGAAAGACTCCATTAGTAGAGCTATATTCCCTTTCATCTCTATTTGCAAATGAGCCATTTCCTGTCTAACTTTATCTCACATCTCTTGTAGCACTTTGCTAAAAATTCCAAGTAGCGGCCAACATCCACCAAAAATCTGTCTTTTTTTTTTTTTTTTTAGCCTATTCTCCTGGAGCTACAGGCTTGGGAGTAACTTGGTCTCTTTCCACGTTAGCATATATTTTCAAGGGCATTATAAAGAGCACTTCTTCCTAGCCTGAACATCTCTCCACCTGCTACACAGCTGGCTAAACCAGGGCCACATATTTTGATTTTTGTAGTGATGCTATCCTACTTCGAGGAGCCAGGTTTCTATAATAACAGTGTACAATTTAAGCAGAGGTAACCTAAAATATAGTATCTCGAATAAAGTAAACTTTTATTTCTTTCTCTCACAATAAGCAAGAAGCAAGGTATATGGGGGAGGGGAGGGGAAGCTGTGACTCACCTACAAGGTTCTTGATACCTTATTTCTTCATTAACATTCAAAGTATTGTCCTTCCCTTTATGTTTGAAACATGTTTCCAGCCTGTGGGAAAGGGGGAAAGAGAAAATGGGGTGCAACCGATTTCCTTTGTGATAGGGAAAGGCACACCCCTCCTTGCCTCACATTGGCAGACACAATCAGCACCTATGACTGGCTGCAGGGGAGCCCAAGACATGTAACTGCCAGCTGGGCAGGTGAGATCCAGCTGAAACTCAGGGTGATTTGTTACCAAAATGAAGAAGAGGAGAATAGTGGAAGATTTGCAGATTTTGCCACTCCAATGACATCTCAATGATGTGGAAATATTTGGATAGCAGATAATTACATCACTGTGCAGTTATTGAACAAATATAAATAACGGAGCATACGTAAATCTGAACCAAGACCATGAAAGGTCAGTAGAGGCATAGTGCTGCCTTCAGGGGGAATCTGAGTTAAAAGAGGCTCCGGATAAAGAACTGATAGAACTTAGGGAAAAAAAAAAAAAAAGAAAAAGGAATTAAGGATGCAAATCTCTCTTCTTTGCCAAAAGTTTCAGTTGTAGAGCATGAATCTGAAACTCCAAGATGTAAGATCATTCTGCTTTTTAACATTTGACCCCACACAATATTTTTCTAGGATACTGATTACTTCTAATCAGCCAGGCTATACACAATTGCATATGTACATAGAGACATTTAAGTTGCTTTGTCAGTAGATAAAATAAACAATAAAAAGTGAGTCAATATGTAAGAAAAAAAACAAAAAATGCTTTTGAAATTTCCAGTCTCAGATTCTTGGAGGGTAGGAAAAATGCTTATTTGAAGGTTAAATTCCATGGAAAGTTGTTGAGGAGTTAGAAAAGACGAAAGTCAACTCTTTTTGTCTTTTATGTTCCTGAACTTGTTTTCCATCAAGTCTAGGGTAAAACCTGGGCAGTTAGAATAAGATTTTGTGAGTGCTGATTTTCCAAATGGAACAGAACCTAAACTGTTATTGCATACTAGAGGTTCATTCATTCATTCATTCATCCATTTATTCATTTATTAATTCATTCATTCACTAAATATGTTTTGAACACTTACCATATGTCAGGCTTTAGGTAATGAAGAAAAATTTCCTGTCTTCGAAGTGCTCACAGTTTCGTTGGAGGAACAACCTAGAAAACACATCAACAAATTCAGCCTGATAGTTACCCTGAGAGAGGGCTACATGCAGTGGACACAGGCTTACAGACAGGAGGGTCCTGATCCAGCTGAGAAGAATCCGCATGAGCCTCTAAGGAGGAAGAATACTCGCCTTGGATTTGGAGGCTGAGTAGCACTGGGTCCGGTGTACCAGAAAGCCAGAATACCATCCACACGTGGGATGAGGCTGTGAGAAAGGAGGATGTATTTGGGAAAGAGAAAGAATTAGAGAAGTATGGTGTCCCAGGTCAGTGTATAAAAGGAAATAGTGTGTAAAGATTATTGTAAAAGAAGTTGGGAAATTTATCGTCCTCTGGGCTTCCATTTTTCACTCCAAATAATTACTGAACACCTACTCGTGTTTCAGGCCCTGTACTTGGCTCCAGGGAAATAAGAATGAGCAAAAACAGAACTGAACTTACCTTTGGGGAGTTCACATTTTATGAGAGAGACAGATATTAATCAAATAAGCTCATGAAAAGGTTGAGTACAGGCTATGAGACTGTGCAAAGGCCCAGCAGTATGGTGGAGTGGGGGTACTGGTGAGGTCCAAGGGCTGAGAAAAGGATTTCAATCTCCTCTCTAATAAACTAAGTGAAAGTTATAATGTTCTGCAAAGCCTTTCTGATGTTCTTATGATTCTAAAATTCATATTATTTAACATGGGTTATAATAGTTATGGCTTAAGATTTTTATGATAAGTTTAGAAAGTGAAGTGAGACTAGGAAAGAAGTCCAATCTTATTTCCTCAATATTTCAAATCTGTTTGAGGATGCAACGAGAAACATGGAAACAGGTGTTAATTTTTTTTTTTTTGGCCTCCGGGGACACTTCTATTTAAAACTTTAAGAATAACAAGACACAAACATCCAGGAATTATTCTGTTAATGGCTGCATTCAGGAAATGCTGCACAATAAAAGGACAAATAATATAAATAATAGACAAGACAGTTTTTTGAGAATGTGCTCTGTCTTAGTAGCACACTAGTTAAGTTCCGACAGACTTCAGGTGACTGGGGAGAGTTGCCAACCATGATTCCATCTGGGGTCTAAAGCTATAAGGCTCAGAACACACGGAAGTCCTAGCTTAGCAATGACTAAATGGTGCAGAGGGAGGGGCGTGGGAATTGGCTTCTGGGGATTGGCTTCTGACTACTTAATGTCTCAGTGACCTTGGGCAGATCTGTTACCATCCATGTGCTCAATTTCTTCACGTACAAAATTAGGATGAAAATAAGAATGGGCCTACCTATAGGATAGATTTAAGGACCAAATAATAAAAATAATCAGAGAGGGTTGGGGAGAGAGAGAGAGAAAATGTAATGAGTTCTACAGAAGCTGAAGGTAATCAGTATTTCTTACAGTTTTTTTTTTTGTTAAAAATAAATTTTATTTAATGAGTATGGCAATGGTATTTTTGTTTATTTGCTTGTTTTTCACTTTAAAAATTGTCCTTACCTGCAGCAAAAATTTGGATGTTCTGCATTGGATTCCATTTATTTTTGCTCTTTGAAATTTGATTTGTCTATGAATTCAGAAGTTTGGAAAGGATTCTATGTAGGGCAATTCTGAACAAAAATTTATTATTATTCCATTTTATTCAACAAACTTTTATTGAGCCTTTTCAGTCCAGCATTCTTAAATTGCCTCCACATTTGCAAGTCTTATTTTCCTACAAAGTATCCGGTCCTTGAGGGTGTAAGGACCACTCTCCAGCTTCTTCAGCACTTCTCAGGGAACGGACCTAGCTGTGTGAGTGCACAGTAGACATTCCTAAAGGACCAAAGCAGAAGACGGTTTGCACTTGTTTTTGTGTAGAAATGGCAATGAGTCACTGTCTGGAATCTGTCCCCAGACTTGTGAATGTTAAACCTTTGGGCCGTTTCTCACTGGTTCCCTGGGGGGCCCTTCATCCTTGCCAAGGGTCCTAGCTTCCTTTTCTCTTTAATGTGGCTGTCAGTTACTCAGATCTTTAGGACTCTTTGGTCCACTCTACCAGTTACACTGAATACTGGGACAGACTTTCCCTCCTTTCTTTTCTGTTTGTAAGAAAAATACACGAACCCTTGTTCATGCTGAGTTTAATAATGATCACTGCTGATGGGCAGGTACGGGATCCCCTAAATAGTCAACTCAATCAAGTCACAGAGGTTAAGAAATAAAACCGAATGAGACAGGGTCCCTGTCCTTGAGGAGGTCAGTTGATGAGTTGAGGAAGGGAATTAGACACACAAGCACACACACCCAATTAAATTGATATGTGGAAAGTGCAGTAATGACCATGTGTGTGGAGGACTATGAATGCACAGAAGAATGCAGACTGCAGGATGAGTCTGTGTGCAGGGAGAGGCGGGGTGGGCTGGGGGAAGCTTCAAGGCCAAGGTGTGCCTCTGAGCTGAACACATGAAGGAGCAGAGTAATAAGGCAGGCCGAAGGGGGGAACTTTTGTCAATTCTTCCCCACGGATTTCATGTTTTGAAGGACTCTGTCAACCAAAAAAGAAAGCTTCTGCATTTATCAAACAATAAATAATTGATCAAGAACATCTCTAACTGCCAAACAGAGTTTATAATTAGCATAGGACGATCACTACTCTTTTACTATTAATTCAGCCAAGAGCAAAGGTCTTTGTCGTTTGATTTTTTTCCCTGCGAATTTTTTTCCTGGTAGAAGTGTGATTTTTTCTTTTAACTATGATTTTTGGAGTACTGACACAGCTACAGAACTCTCTGTTCATTACTTTCAAGGACAACCTTTCTCATCTTGGGAAAAACAGTGACTACGTACCTTAAGCAATCTGGCCTCGAGAAAGTTATATTGAAGAGACTCTCATTAATGAGAATTCCTGCACAACATAGCAGTTGCTCTGTCCCCTGGGGATGGCTCGCAGTATTGTTTTCTTGTAAACTGCCAGGTCCTGGTCCCCTTTTACAGAGCTCCTATCAAATAGTAGTGATGAATAGAATAGTCAATGTTTATATACCATTCCATTATTTTACAAAAGGGTTTCACAAAGGTATCCGATGATGAATTTTTTGAACTGTCAGAAAAATCCTGTTTTGCTATCTCAGGCAGGTTTCTCTTCTTTTTTAATTTACTGTTTTTCATCTTTATTGTGATGTTCTTCTTCTTCCAGTTAACATGTTTTTTCCAGCATTAGTGAGATATACTGACATACAACATTGTCTAGATTGTACATCATGTTGATTTGATCCACTTATACATAGGAAATGATTATCATCCAAGCTCTAGCTAACACCTCTATGTCCTCACATAGCTACCATTTCTTTTCTGTAGAAAGAATGTTTAAGATCTACTCTGTAACTGTCAAGCATATAACACAATATAGTACAATATAACTGTAATCACCATGCTGTGTAATAGAGCTCTTGAAACTATCCATCTTATAACTGGAAGCTTTTACCCTTTAAGCGACATCTGCCCATTTCTC